>NC_084574.2:16220000-16455000 GCF_033978685.3 Nerophis lumbriciformis
TTTTAAATGATCATAATAATTCATTTAAAAATGACCATATTTAATTATTAAAATAATTGCTTGTTTATCAACAACTTTAGCATTTTATTAATTACATTTTGAAGCTCTCAGAAGCCAAGTTATGTTATATTCCTTAAGATTTATGTATGCAAGTTTGAAGTATCAATTATCTAAACACAGTTTTGTTTGCATATTTTCAGGATATATATATATATATATATATATATATATATATATATATATATATATATATATATATATATATATATATATATATATATATATATGAAATACTTGACTTGGTGAATTCTAGCTGTCAATATACTCCTCCCCTGTTAACCACGCCCCCGCCCTCAACCACGCCCCCTCCGCCCCCGACCGCCCCCCACCCCCTACCCCACCCCCAACCCCCCACCTCCCGAAATCGGAGGTCTCAAGGTTGGCAAGTATGAATAAGTCTCATATTCTTGTTAATAACATTGTTATTCTGAAGATAAAATACCTCTTACCATTAATGCGACTTCTTGAACAGGCGCGGTAGAAACGGATGGATGGATTAAATTGCATGAGAACGTTTTAGATTTTGAACGTTATTTTTAACACTTGTTATTACCAGCGGAATTATTCATTACTTGTTGTGTTAAGCATGCAGTGTCAGCTAAGATTAATCTGAGAGCCAGATGCAGTCAATAAAAGAGCCACATCTGACTTGAGAGCCATAGGTTCCCTACCCCTGGTATAGACCCTGCTATCTGTTGGGGGGCCCCGTTCTGCCCGAATAAGCGCAATGAAAATATAAGTTAATGAACGACATTGGCGTTGTTAGGCCTATATTAGGGGGGCTTAAGCCCCCCTAAAATATTCTTAAGCCCCCCTAAATAATTTGGTGTTATATATACTTGTTTTTTATTTTATTTGTTTTTACAAATACATGCCGACATATTCATTATAAATAAATTAATCATATAACCTGTCATTATTCACTCAGTTTCCCCTCACTTCATAGCGTAAATCACCAAAAAGTATTCCCGGGCGCGGCACCGCTGCTGCCCACTGCTCCCCTCACCTCCCAGGGGGTGAACAAGGGGATGGGTCAAATGCAGAGGACAAATTTCACCACACCTAGTGTGTGCGTGTGTGTGTGTGTGTGTGTGTGTGTGTGTGACAATCATTGGTACTTAAAGGTAGAGAGCCCCTTTAGTGTGTCGGTATCCAATCCATTCCACTTGTTCATATAGAAAATGCCCACATCACTCAAAATCCAGTCCGCGTTTTCTCTGCAACCTTGCCTGCGGTCCTTGGACTTGTTCATATAGAAAATGCCCACATCACTCTTGTAGAATCTATATAAAGTAATATACATTAGCCTAATGTTAAAATAATGAAAAAAAAACATAATTAAATATATTTGTTTATTGTATTGTTACATTAATAGCTGTTATATTATTATAGGATGGATTGTTAAACATTTCATAGGATTTTCAGAGGGAGGAAAAACCAAGACATTTAATATAAAATGTAAAATGAATAAATACATAAAAAGAAAAAAAAATGGTTAAAAGCCATCGTCCCGGGGAGCATTTCATTTCGTCCCGTGCATTTTTTAAATAATAATAACAATGAATAATTTCTTTTTTCCCAACTTTTTTTATTGGCATTTTCAAATAGACAGAAAAAAGTGCAAGTCGAAACAGTACAATTTTAAAGTCAGTAAATTATTCACACCCTTTCCCTTAAAACCCAAACCACCCACCCACCCTCCTACCCCACTCAGGTCCCACCAACGAGGGACAAATGGCACAATTATATAACAAGTAAGACGACAAAGACAGACACATTCTCACACACACACACACGAGGCCAGAGACAGACAGACGGGATGAAAAGGAGAGAAAAAAAATAAAAATAAAATAAAAAATAAAATTATATATATATATAAAAAAATATATAATAATAATAAAAATGTAATAATAATAATATATAATAATGAATAATTTATAAGTCTTTGTTAGCCGTTTGTGAAGTTCTCTCGTGCGCTACGTTCGCTCTCCTGGGGGCCTGTCCTTAAAAGCTAGTGACGCCCCTGATGAACGACATCTCATATTAAAATTGTACCGCAAATGTATTCCTCGCTGCTTTTAGAAACAACTTTCAAAGTGGAAATTCCAATATAGACACTCAAAAAATGTGATGTTTCCAAACTATAGGATGTGCATACCAAGTGCTAGTATGTCAACTCTAAACGAATGATTTGTTATGGCTATTTCTACTAATATTATTGACTTTTTTCAAATTTGCTAGAGCCCTAAAATGTGGCACCTGGGGTGACCATGTTTTATTGGGTCGTAAAATACAGTGACAAACAGCACCACCTAGTGGGGCACTGCCCCCACCGCCCCCTAATGCAGAGTCACTATTGCATATAAATAGAATGTTTTATACCTCCTCTGGCTGTTCGCTGTTGGACGATTGCCTGCTGGATCCAGTAGGGACGATCTAACTATTTGATGGAAAGCCCCACAGAGGACTGCAACACAGAGAAGCAGGGGGAGGAGGCGGGGTACGACACACACATGCATATGCTGCACACTCATGGACACACACACACACACACACACACACACACAAGCCTTCACACATCAGTCAGACATGCCTCTGGTCAGGAGAACCCCTGGCTCACCTTCACACAGATTCATAGATCACACACTCTCTCGGTCTTGCTGTCTTACACACACACACACACACAGAAGTTGTGCTGACATGAATCTCTGCAGTCACTTTGACTCACATAAACATGCCTCCGCCTTCCCCGCACACACACACTTCAAAGGAAGATTGCAGTATGACAGGCTGCAACACTTCCAACCCACATGCAGTGTTTCTGTTGGTAATTCCTCCTTTTACAAAGACACCTGTTTCTTACAAACCTTCAAGCTATTCCTTCCTCTATCTGTCCTGGTTTGAACAGCAACACACACGCGCACACACACACACACACACACACACACACACACACACACTGTAAGTGCATGCTGGTACTCATCTGTCGTCTCTCTGCTGGTCCTCTTGCCACACAATGTGTACCCCTACCACAGGATTACATCCACTTGCTTATGTTTTATGAAGCTTGCTTTGATATAATATCTAACTCCAGAGGGTAAAATGTAACCCCCCTGGTTCAGTCCCTGCTTTTCTGACTCGACTCGAACCTTTGTCATCTTTCATTAGTAACGAGTAGAGATGTCCGATATTGGCTTTTTTGCCGATATTCCGATATTGTCCAACTCTTAATTACCGATTCCGATATCAACCGATACCGATATATACAGTCGTGGAATTAACACATTATTATGCTTAATTTTGTTGTGATGCCCCGCTGGATGCATTAAACAATGTAACAAGGTTTTCCCAAAATAAATCAACTCAAGTTATGGAAAAAAATGCCAACATGTCACTGCCATATTTATTATTGAAGTCACAAAGTGCATTTTTTTTTTTTTTTTAACATGCCTCAAAACAGCAGCTTGGAATTTGGGATATGCTCTCCCTGAGAGAGCATGAGGAGGTTGAGGTGGGCGGGGTTGGGGGGACAGGCGTAGGGGGTGTATATTGTAGAGTCCTGGAATAGTTAGTGCTGCAAGGGTTTCTGGGTATTTGTTCTGTTGTGTTTATGTTGTGTTACGGTGCGGATGTTCTCCCGAAATGTGTTTGTCATTCTTGTTTGGTGTGGGTTCACAGTGTGGCGCATATTTGTAACAGTGTTAAAGTTGTTTATACGGCCACCCTTAGTGTGACATGTATGGCTGTTGACCAATTATGCTTTGTATTCACTTGTGTGTGTGAAAAGCCGTAGATATTATGTGATTGGGCCGGCACGCAAAGGAAGTGCCTTTAAGGTTTATTGGCGCTCTGTACTTCTCCCTACGTCCGTGTACCACTCCGTACAGCGGCGTTTTAAAGAGTTATACATTTTACTTTTTGAAATCGATACCGATAATTTCCGATATTACATTTTAAAGCATTTATCGGCCGATAATATCGGCATTCCGATATTATCGGACATCTCTAGTAACGAGCGTGCTAACTAAACTAACTAGATAAAGGCCTAAGTCAGGAGTCGGCAACCCAAAATGTTGAAGGAGCCATATTGGACCAAAAATACAAAAAAAAAATTTTGTCTGGAGCTGCAAAAAATGTAAAGCCTTATATAAGTGTTATAATGAAGACAACACATGATGTAAGTGTCGATATTAGCTATATTAGCCTACTATCAAAATTACTTTAAAAGTCTTATATAAGTGTTATAATGAAGACAACACATGATGTAAGTGTTAACTATATTAGCCTACTATGAAAATGACTTTAAAAGTCTTATATAAATGTTAAAATGAAGACAACACATGATGTAAGTGTCTATATGAGCTATATTAGCCTACTATCAAAATGACTTTAAAAGTCTTATATAAGTGTTATAATAAAGGCAACACATGATGTAAGTGTCTATATTAGCTATATTAGCCTACTATCAAAATGACTATGTGTCGCAGGCTGGTGCAAATCTTTGTTGACAGAAATGTTGAAATGTAATATTTATTCTACACACTTTTACAACATTGGAAAACTACTAAAACAGAGGGTGTGATAACTCCTGGAAATCACTGGCCAAATGTAGAGATGTGTTTGTTCAAGTTGAAGGAAACGTAAACTGCAAATACAATGAGCTCAAATATACCTACAAACGAGGCATAATGATGCATTGTGTGAATACAGCTAGCATAAATAGCATGTTAGCATCGATTAGCTTGCAGTTATGCACTGACCAAATATGCCTGATTAGCACCCCAACAAGTCAATAACCTCAACAAAGCATTCACGCACAGCATAAAAAGTTTGATGGACAAATAGAGACAAAGAAGAAATGGCATGAAACACGTCTTTCAGTGGCAGCATCAAGGAACGTTGTACATGTAAACTAACTACGGTGCGTTCAAGGACTTCCGAAATTAGTAGGACAAAATGGGGCGTGCCAAATACTCTCATCAGTGAAGCATGTTTAATGTAAGCATTGGGATTTCTAAACACATTTTTTGTGTCATGTTTGTCCTCCCATAGAAACCATATTAAAACAAAATATGTATATTTTTTCCTCATCTTTTTCCATTTTCATACATTTTTGAAAAAGCTCCAGGGAGCCAATAGGGTGTTGCTGCACTGCTCTTAAATGGGCCGTATTATGCTAAACCAATTTTTCTTACTTATTGGTACCTGATGTTGTGTATTTGGGGTCTGCATATGTCCTGAAAATTTGAAATCAAAGCGTGGAGGCATTGATATTTATAAAACAATCTTGCCTTCCGTCATACTTACGGTAAACAAGCCGTTTGGAATTTGCCAATTTGGTGAGGTTTTTGTGTGACGTCAGCAGATTATCCATATACAGTGTGGTATACTTTACCCAAAGAACTTTGTGCGGGTCTGCCATTGTAGTACCACAATTCGCTTTTTTTTGCTATCTTCTTGTTGTGGGGCAGACTGGCTCGTACATGCACATGCATCCTCCGCTGTTGCCATTTCTAATAGAATGTAGCGCTTAGTTCAAACTTACTCTGTCAGTAGACTTGCTATGGAAGCGCTAAAAACTACAAAAAAGATGGCGGGTAGAAGACGCTGTCAAGGCGGAGCCACGTAAATAGGACCGCCCACAAAACGCCGCATCCCGACGAGACAGTCAGGAAGTCACTTGAAAACGGTTTGTTGCAAAATTTTGACCAGAGAACAACCATTACATGTTATGTAGACCACAAGGAAGTGTTTTAAATGTAGAAAAAAAATCATCATATGACCCCTTTAAGGTTGTCTGGGAGTGAGGTTTTCCAACGTACACATGACCCAGCCCTTTTGGCTGGCCTCCGTTACACAAATGTAATGAAGTAGTACATTTTAAGGTACAGTGGTACCTTGGTTTTCTTTCGTAATCCGTTCCAAAAGGTCAGCCAAAGATCGCACCGTACAAAAACAAAGCAATTTTCCCCATAAGAAATCATTTGAATGTATTTTAATTTGTTCCAGTTAACCAAAAATATAATACAAAACACCTTTTATAGAGAATCATTATTACTTTACATGCAGAAAACACTGAAATACAGAAGTACCTCAACTTATGAGCTTATTGGTTCCGTCACGAAGCTCTTAACCCTTAACTCAAATCAACGTCTGTGTGGAGGTTGCTCTCCAGGGGGTTCTTCAGACCACCAAGTACCGACATGAGAGCCCGGTTCAGGTTCACAATGTAGATTTATTTTCCTCAATATAGTCTCTTTATAGACTCCCCTCCAGCTCCCACCACCTCTCCTCCCCGGCTGCTGCTTAAACAGAGCGACAGGTGATTCGATAATAAGGCCCCCCTGGGCCATCTACGCACCTGTCGCTGACTTCGAGGCCGGTCCTGGCACACCCCGCTTCGCTGCAGGCCCACAGGCCACGACCCCCCCCTCCACAGTCTGCCAATGAAATCAATTGGAGACTTGGTGACTGCCATCCTAAAACAGCACGATTTCCATGTTACATGCCTTTTTAAAAAGAAAACAAACATTGAGCTATGAAATATTGTATGAAAAACAATACATATAGTTTAGATCACGCGAACAGGTTTTATCCGGCCAGCGGGATGAGTTTGCTAAGTATAAAAATTAACCTGGAATTTTTTAATGAAAGAAACGGCTGTTCTAAATGTGTCCACTGGATGTCGCAATAGCAATTCTTTGTATCTTTGTAGATGATGCTACATGTGTACAAAATAAACCACATGATGTTAGCACATCAGTCGAGAAAAATTATACAACTATATAAATAACATACTGTAATTTGATTTTGATATCATTTTTTTTTATCCGGCTTCCTCCCACCTCCAAAGACATGCAACCGGGGACACTAAATTGGCCCTAGTGTGTGAATGTGAGTGTGAACTTTGTCTGTCTATCTGTGTTGGCCCTGTGATGAGGTGGTGACTTGTCCAGGGTGTACACCGCCTTCTGCCCGAATGTAGCTGAGATAGGCTCCAGCGACCCCGAAAATGGATGGTTGGATCTTGATCGATTGAAAATGAACACCAATGAGCTGACTGATGAACATTATCACATCATTTATTCAGAAAATATAAATAACGACAAATAAATTATTAGCCGCAACGTGTAATTGTAAAAAAAAAAAAAAAAAAACATTATGATTTGTACAATTTCAGAATGTGCTTGTTGTATTTTCAAACAAAGAAAACAATCTGAATTTGTCTTTATTTTTAAGTTATCGTGCCGTGATTTTACCAGTAGATTTTTTTCCATGTAGCCCCTGATCTAAAATGAGTTTGAAACCCCTGGTTTAGATAGTTTTATGAAGTAATGTACAGTAATAATAATAATGTACAGCATTTACCTTGGAGAGTGGACTTCTGCAGGATCTCTTTCCAGCTGCTTTGGCCTTAAACACACTATACCTTCTCCATATTTTCATAGATAAATGTCCACCGTTTTGATAATATTTTAACATTCTTGGCTGGCGCTCGACTCATTCTGCTTCAGTATGGTGCAGGCTGGCAGTGGTACACTTAAACTCGGTTATGTTTTTGGTGATTTTTTCCATTTATTTATGAATATCATCCACTTCTCCTTCTCAGTCTTTCACACTCACGTTCTTCCTTCTCATGGTTACAAAACAAAGTTATGTTCATCTTTGGCTATAAACTAATTTTAGCGAGAGTAAGACCAGATGTTTTGTTCAATTCCAAAAAAAAGTGCAGTTCCCCTTTAATATTTGAGTGGCCCCTGTGTAGTGGAAAAGTTCAAGGAGAACATTATCACAATTTCAGAAGGGTTAAAACCAGTAAAAATCAGTTCCCAGTGGCTTATTTTATTTTTCGAAGTTTTTTTCAAAATTTTACCCATCACGCAATATCGCTAAAAAAAACCTTCAAAGTGCCTGATTTTAACCATCGTTATAAACACCCGTCCATTTTCCTGTGACGTCACACAGTGATGCCAATACAAACAAACAGCAAGGTATAGCGACATTAGCTCGGATTCAGACTTGGATTTCAGCGGCTTAACACTGTCTGATAAGATAATTACTAACAACTATGAACTAGATTTACAGCATATGAAATACATTTGGCAACAACATGCACTTTGAAAGTGCAGACAGCCCATTTCAGGCGCGCTAAGAACATATATTTTTCCATGATTTCAGCACTCAGGTTAACCATACCTAAATAGACACAAAATACTGCATTACACAAGACTACCCGAATGTACTCGAATGATTGAAAAAAATTAATATTTTTAAGCTAAATTATTGGTAAACACAGTTTATGTATAATAATTTTCGTAAAACCGCGAGTAATGAATAAAGTTTTCATCAATTAATATATTCTGTAGACATACCCTCATCTGCTCTCTTTTCCTGAAAGCTGATCTGTCCAGTTTTGGAGTTGATGTCAGCAGGCCAGGGAAGCTAGGGTCGATATTCTTCTCTTGATCATCTTCGGTGGCATAAGGGACGGTGTGAGCCAAGACATCCAGGGGGTTTAGCTCGCTCGTCTGCGGGAACAAACTGCCGCCATTGCTTGCCGTGCTACCGAGGTCCTTTGTCCCTGAATAGCTCACACACTACGGCAGATTCAATGGGGGTCTGGCAGCAGATTTCTTTGACTTTATCGTTGGAAATGCATCTGCTTTGAGTGTCGCACGATATCCACACATTCTTGCCATCTCTGTCGTAGCATAGCTTTCATCGGTAAAGTGTGCGGAACAAACAACTGACCATTTTGTCGGCTTTCCCCACACCCTCGTATTTTGAACAAATTTCGTCCAATTTCTTACCACTTTCGCATCTTTGGGCCACTGGTGCAACTTGAATCCGTCCCTGTTCGTGTTGTTACACCCTCCGACAACACACCGACGAAAGTGAGAGCGAATAATAGAAAGGCGTTTAATTCGCCAAAATTCACCCATTTAGAGTTCGGAAATCGGTTAAAAAAATATATGGTCTTTTTTCTGCAACATCAAGGTATATATTGACGCTTACATAGGTCTGGTGATAATGTTCCCCTTTAACCCCAATGTCAAAAAGGTTAAGAACCCCAGGTTAATATATAATCTAGATTAGAGTAAAACTGCATTAAAATGATACGTTTGAGTACGCTGCAAATCACATATACCAGATTTAGGTGCATGGTCAGTGGGCCCCCGAGGCTACATTTTCAGTTTAAAACGGCCCCAACCCTTGAAATTGATGCAGTGAACTTGCTGCATCATTAAATCAGTCCCTTCTGTATCAGAAATGCTTTATGAACCATTGAAATTGTTATTTATTTTCTTTTCAACCTGATCATTTTCAATTGCTATCCTGTTCAGGGTCACGAGTGAATTGGAGCCTATATCCCAGCTGACAGGGTGCACGCCCGGGGCAATCAACGTGCCTTTTAAACCATTTGAGATCCAGCCCCCTGTGCAAGCTGCTCGGCACGATGCATTGACACTACTGGAGTGTCGTGCAAAAATGTAACAATTCCTTCATCGCCTCAAAGGTTAACTGGTCTAAAAAAACAAACATGAGAAAAACAGACACGTTTTTCTGAACTTTTAATTGGCTCTACGACATCATTAGCGATGCAGTCAGTCTTGCATGCATCTGTCTCACTTTGTCAGAGACGTGCATTCACTCTGGGTTCCAAGAAAAAAGGTGGATGACTCACCTGTCGGTAGGTAGGTGAAGAGAGAGATAAAGGAATGATGAAGGAGAGGATGAAAGACTGCTGCACAGCATCCGGCCTGTCAGTCACTTGTTAATTGTGGCGAACGTCAGTGGAAGTGGGAACTGTCTCTTCACACTAATGACCTCATGTTATTTTACTCCAAACCTTTTGTACCTTTCCACCTTATTTATTTGTTACTGACATTCCTTAAAGAATATCCATGTCTCGAATTGTAAAAGGGGCTACTTTACTTTAAATGAAGTAACTCTCACCTGCCCTTGGTAATAAGTGCATGTGTGTGAGGTTGTTTATTTCTTCATTAGGGTTGAATATTGTTTGTTTTCCCACCAAATAATGAAAAAGAAAAGCACAACATGAAACACATTACTGTTTTATTGAACCCTGTTTTTATAGTGACCTTTACCAGAGATATTGTTGGTCCTTCGTCCTTGTGAACATAATAAATGGACACCTGCCTCCAGTCTGGCATTAAAAATTCAAGACAGAGCACAAGCAATAGCAAGAATCCCATTCCACCCTATTTAATCCGCCGTTAAATCCATTTAGAAGATTCTAGAAGGTTTTCCTTAATACTTAGTACCAATATTATTTACCAATATTAGTGATTTGTGCTGATTATTGCAAGTCTGCCACTGAATTGTCGGGATAATAGCCATATAATAATAATTCATGTTTTTATTTTTAATATAAATATTTTCCCAGCCATCGTTGTTTTATCTTCTATTTTCAAATATGTTTATCTTTTAAAGGACAGTCCATTATGTCATTCAACTGCTAAGCTTGTCAGTATATGACTTGCAAATATTATATAGGAATTACAGATTTCAAAAATAACAAGCTAACTCGTGCGATTAATCACACAAAAAATGATCGCATTAATCCGGCAATTTTATTTGACTGCACATGTTCCTTCCCCTTACTTTACCTGAAAGGCAGCGGGTTGCTATACGGTCAGTGATCAGGTCAATGCATATACGTCAGTGAGGAGACTGACCAGTGTGCTGGTAGTGACAACTGGCGGTTGTTGGCAAGATTTAAGCAAATAAATGACCTGCATTCAAGTAAAACATAAAAATGCAGAAGTGAGTGGTGCACTATGTAAAGTTGTTTATGGATGCCTTTATTTCATTATCTATAATATACTGTACATGTCAAGACTTGGACTTTGGAGTGGTTGTTTTCCCGAGATGCAAGTAAAGCTGGACTGGACATGGCGTGAAGGTAGATACATGTTTAATTTTACACTAACCAAAAGGACAAACGAAAAGCGCGCACAAGGCGGAAGTACAAAAACTTGGCTAATGAAACAAAACTAGGACAAAGGCAAAACTATGGACGTGAAACTAATAAACACTTACTGTGGCATGGCGTGAAGCATGAATAACAAGGGTGGACATGAATATCATGGGTAGCATGGATGGATAGATAGATATGTAGAGAGTGATGTCGCCAGAAAGACAGCCTGGCAACTGGGAGCTTAAATAATAGTGACATGATTAGTGACAGCAGGTGCATGACGCAAAATGTGAAAACGCGAGACAGGTGCGTGACATGAGGATGTGAACCAGGTAAAACTAATGGTTGCTATGGTGACAAAACAAACAAAAGTGCACAAAAAGTCCAAAAACAAAATCGAACACGACTAAAACAAAACATGATCACACAGACATGACAGTACATCTCTACCTAGTTTGCTATACTATTGCAGAGACTTTCAAAATGTGCACTTATTCTTACTATACTTACCGTCACCAGGTTTTGAGCAAATCAATGACCTGCATTCAAGTAAAACATAAAAATGCAGAAGTAAATGGTGCACTATGTAAAGTTGTTTACGGATGTTTTTATTACATTATCTGTAATATACTGTACATCTCTACCTAGTAGGGCTGTGAATCTTTGGGTGTCCCACAATTCGATTCAATATCGATTCTTGGGGTCACGATTCGATTCAAAAACAATATTTTCCCGATTCAAAAGGATTCTCTATTCATTCAGTACATAGGATTTCAGCAGGATCTACCCCAGTCTGCTGACATGCAAGCAGAGTAGTAGATTTTTGTAAAAAGCTTTTATAACAGTAAAGGACAATGTTTTATCAACTGATTGCAATAATGTAAATTTGTTTTAACTATTAAATGAACCAAAAATATGACTTATTTTATCTTTGTGAAAATATTGGACACAGTGTGTTGTCAAGCTTATGAGATGTGATGCAAGTGTAAGCCACTGTGACACTATTCTTTTTTTTTTTTTTTATATAAATGTCTAATGATAATGTCAATGAGGGATTTTTAATCACTGCTATGTTGAAATTGTAACTAATATTGATACTGTTGTTGATAATATTCATTTTTGTTTCACTACTTTTGGATTGTTCTGTGTCGTGTTTGTGTCTCCTCTCAATTGCTCTGTTTATTGCGGTTCTGAGTGTTGCTGGGTCGGGTTTGGTTTTGGAAATGGATTGCATTGTTATGGTATTGCTGTCTATTGTTTTGTTGGATTGATGAATTAAAAAAATAAATCGATTTTTTAAAAATGAGAATCGATTCTGAATCACACAACGTGAGAATCGCGATTTGAATTCGAATCGATTTTTTCCCACACCCCTACTACCTAGTTTGCTATACTATTGCAGAAATTTTCAAAATGCACTTACCGTATTTTTCGGAATATAAGTCGCAGTTTTTTTCATAGTTTGGCCGGGCTCCAGTGCGATTTATATGTTTTTTTTCCTTCTTTATTATGCATTTTCGGCAGGTGCGATTTATACTCCGGTGCGACTTATACTCCGAAAAATACGGTAATTCCTACTATATTTACTGTCACCAAGTTTTGAGCAAATCAATGACCTGCAGTCTAGTAAAACATTAAAAAAAAAAACCTTCCTGGATGACATTCTGACTACCAAATTGCATTTGTGTTCAAATATTGCGGTTTGTTTTTAAATTAAATTAAATTATGCAACAGAGTAATAATCTGTGATTAATCAAGATTAATCCAAATTTTTTTGATTTAAAAAATGAAGTCATTTGACAGCACTAATATGAATACATCTAGACCCACTCTGTAAAATTGTACTAGGATTTTTTTTCACGGTAAAATACCGTATCCAAAATTTACTGTAACTTTGCAACAAATTATCCTCCACATCTTGTTGCAGTACCCTTATATTTCACAGCGTGTAACGTCACAGTATATTACTGTAAGTGTTACTGTAAAAGTAATACAGTTATTAGAGAGTAATTTACTGTGAATTTACAATGGAGATTGTTACACTTTATTATAACTGTCCAATGAAAAGCAAGTATTCTCTAAGTGGTATTTACTTTTTTATATACAAAATAAATAGGAAGTACTTTATGTGTTTATCCATAATTAAATACTGTCATGATCCGTGGTCTGCATCATGTTTTGTGTTTTCGGGTTGTTTTGGACTCCCTCAGTTCCTGGTTGTGCACCTCCTGAGTTTGTTTAGTCACCATGGTTACGTATTCTTTTCACCTGTCCCTGTTATTCGGGAAGCTCACCTGTTTCCAATCAGAGACAATGTTTAAGCCTGCCTTTTCCGGTCACTCGTCCTGGGGTTCTTGCTTCTGTTACCTCTGCTACCCATGAGATTCATGTTTACCATTCATGCTGTTCGTTCTGGTCACAGTAAGTGCTAGTTTTTGTTTCTTACCCAAGTTTTGTTCTCCGCTTTGTGCGCGCCTTTTGTTTACACATTTTGTTAGAGTTCAAATAAAAGATCTCCTACCTCACGCTGTTGTCCGGAATAGTCCGTTCTGCATTCGTGGGAGAACGACTCCGCATAAAGATGCGACCTCGCCGTGACAAATACTATATTTTGTAGCTCCATTTTTTTGTGAGACAAATAGTGATTGGTGTTCCGTCCATCCACCGCTTGTCCTTCTTGGAGTGGTGGGGGGGCTGGAGCCTATCCTAGCCGCACTCGGGAGGATGGCGAGGTCCCATTTTCACACCAAAAAAACCTGACACAATTTAGAGACATTTCTTTAGACAGCTAGAATCATACTTGCCAACCTTGATACCTCCGATTTCGGGGTTGGGGGGCGTGGTCGGGGTGGGGCGGGGGCGTGGTTGGGGCGTGGCTAAGAGGGTAGGAGTATATTTACAGCTAGACAAGGGTTGAATTGTCCATCCTTGTTCTATTCTCTGTCACTATTTTTCTAACCATGCTGAACACCCTTTAGCAGGTACCCAGAAAGGTTTCGAGTACCACCAAAAAAACTGAATCTCTGAAGACAGTATAAAAATCTGTGTTAAAGGTGTACATATACTGTTTGTATACTAAGCATGTTATTGTTTACAAATGAGAGTTAAAAGTTCAGTACTAAAAAAAAAAAAAAAAAGAATGTGGCTTAAGTACAGTTTTTTAATTGAGCTGCTACATTTTTTGGTTGGGTTGTTTATTAATTTTGAGTAACTTCTACATTTCTAAAAGGGGAGGAATGTAATAGAGTGATCTATGTTTATCTGTTGCCGTCTCCTGGTGAATGTTGGCTATAGCGTACTGGGGTTACTTTTTGGTTGGCCAACGATTTACGTAGTGTTGCGCACCTGACGTCAAGTGTGTGAGTCTGTTCTGAAGTCTACAGTAAAGAGACGTACTTCATCACCTCGCCTGGTTATTGCCTCCAACTCAATATATTACAACAACATTGCTGTTTACGGCAGACGAACTGCTTTACGGTAGAATAAAACATGACTGCTGTTGTTGTGTGTTGTTACCGCGCTGGGAGGACGTTAATGAAACTGCCTAACAATAAACCCACTTAAGAAACCAAGAATTCGCCCTCGATCATTCTACAGTTATAACGTGTCTGGGCAGGCACGCTGTTTATATTGTGGGAAAGTGGACGTGAATGCAGGCTGTTGACATGTCACTCAGGTCCGCATGGAGCTGGAGAGGGCGTGGCTTCCAGCTCCGCCTGAATTTCGGGAGATTTTCGGGAGAAAATTTGTCCCGGGAGGTTTTCGGGAGAGGCGCTGAATTTCGGGAGTCTCCCGGAAAATCCGGGAGGGTTGGCAAGTATGGCTAGAATAGCAAATCACGCACACAAATTAAAACAACGGGAAAACCTGTCATGTTTTTCGGTTTATTTTGTGTCATACCTGTAAAAATATATTCTCAAAATAAATAAATATATGAAATAAATATACTGTGCGTCCCATGAATGAGAGCATCATAAATAAGATTAAAATCTGTCAACAGGTCTGTGCAGTCCTTGTCAATCCTGTGCTCATCATTTAACTGCAACCAGTGAAAAAACAACACCCTTCCTTCACTGGGTCCTACAGATGAGAGTTCAGTAGACGGAACACATCCACCACAGAAAAAGTCCTCGTTTTCTCTTATTCCTTAATAAAAAATTTTAGCATCAGCATTCAGCGCCGTACAGAGCAAACATGGCTGCTTTTCAGTGCATAAAACTACCTTTTTTTTTCTTTTCTGTAAACCAGCAATACTGTATAGCACATGATGCATTTTTCAGAAGTGGTTTGACTTAGCAGCGTTTAGCATCACCGAAAAGAGCCTACAACGAAACAGAAAAAGGCAAAGCAGCTGCTTGTTAATCATTTTGTCTTTGTTCACTTAAACATGCAGATTTGGACAAGCAGGTAGTTGGAGACTCAAGGGAAATCCGCCTTGGCTGCTGGCGCCACTGCATATGCCAATAAAGGGATAATGGGGGGGGGGTCTGTTTCTGTTGCATCATCCGCAGAAGATCCCTGGTGCTTTTCCGTCAAACTCCCTTGTAAAACTGGTTCAACGAGGGTCGTTTATCCTACCAGCAATTCGGGATTTGGATCTGGTGCATTTCTTGTGATCACTTTTGGATCATCCATTGCCCGCTAAAAAAAAGGGGCAGTCTTTTTTAGTTCAGTCGGTTAAGCTTCAGCTCTGGCCCAGTATATCCCTGTATAGTTCTGGTACTCGGTCTGGATCTACAGGCCTCGGCAGGAAGTGCGTGAATCTCTGATGCCGCCGCGATCGCGTGCCGTCCCGCCGTGTGCCGTCTTTATTAAGTGCGACGAAGTAAAACGCTCCTTTTTCTCCGTGCCTGTAAATGTTGGATGAGTAGGTGTTGTACCAGTTCTCTTCGAATTGCTCTCGGAAAACGCTTTCTGCCGACAGCTTCTCCTGCAAGGAGGAAAGACAAGTCGGTTTAACGATCGTGGATGTGACTCTGGGACTAATGTCATTGGGGGAGTCATCAACTCACCGAGCCATACAGTTCCCCCTTGCTGTTCATGGCGAGGTAAAGGCCACTGTCCACACCTCTGATGCTGACCAATCCCACAGCCAGACTGATGAACTCCAAAATACCTGGGTACACATGAACACACTTTAAGTCAGAGTCAAATTTAGAGGATACATGGCCATGTTTGCACTGGAAACCAGCTGCTGGCTCTCTGCCAGACGGGAGTCCACGTGGTGAGAAGGCCAGAGGAGATGCGGATCGTTGAATTGGAACATTACAGTTTGTCTAAGCCTCAGTCTAAGATGTGGAGGAAGAGACGGGGCCCCGGCTGAATGAGCATGTATCGGACACTTTGGATTCCCTGGATGGATTCTAGCTCAGCTCCGCGGACTGGACAATGGCCGAGATCTATAGTGGGCAGCCTGGGATGGAGTCGGCTCTCTTGGTTGTTTTGTTGGGTCTGTTCCTGTCTCTGGTCACCCACACCAGCACATGATGGTGTGGAGCACTACATAGGCCACTTTGGTGCATGTTGGGGCTGGATTGATGTTTTTGTTTTGTTGTCGGGCTATGGTGCACTTTTATGTGCGCAATAAGTACTACTTATGGCTAATTATTTGATTTTTCGTTGTGTTTTGCCTTTGTAACTGTATGTAGAAATTGTGCCACTGAAGACTTAGACCAGGGGTCGGCAACCCGCGGCTCTATGCGGCTCTTTAGCGCCGCCCTAGTGGCTCTCTGGAGCGTTTTCAAAAATGTATGAAAAATGGAAAAAGATGAGGGGAAACATTTTTTTTGTTTGTTTTAATATGGTTTCCGTAGGAGGACAAACATGACACAAACCTCCCTAATTGTTATAAAGCACACTGTTTATATTAAACATGCCTCACTGATTTGAGTATTTGGCGAGCGCCGTTTTGTCCTACTAATTTTGGCGGTCCTTGAACTCACCGTAGTTTGTTTACATGTATAACTTTCTCCGACTTTCTAGGACGTGTTTTATGCCACTTCTTTTTCTGTCTCATTTTGTCCACCAAACTTTTAACGATGTGCATGAATGCATAAAGGTGAGTTTTGTTGATGTTATTGACTTGTGTGGAGTGCTAATCAGACATATTTGGTCACTGCATGACTGCAAGCTAATCGATGCTAACATGCTATTTAGGCTAGCTATATGTACATAGTGCATCATTATACCTCCTTTGTAGGTATATTTGAGGTCATTTAGTTTCCTTTAAGTCATCTTAATTCAATTTGTATCTCATGACACACTATCTGTATGTAATATGGCTTTTAATTTTTTGCGGCTCAAGACAGATTTGTTTTTGTATTTTTGGTCCAATATGGCTCTTTCAACATTTTGGGTTGCCGACTCCTGACTTAGACTTAGACTTAGACTTCCTTTTATCGTCATTCAAGATTCTGAAATTTTGTTGCATTAGCTCCTTGTAGTGCAGGATAAAAGAGCAATAAGGTGCAGATATAAATGAATTGATTACTGTACAGATAAATATATTGCACTTTTGCATATGCATCCACGTTTATGGATGTATGTTATATTGTCTTTCTATTCCAGCGAGTTAATCTGTTTTGGGGGCGGGGGAATTGAGGGGATTATTGATGTGAAGCTCTTTTAATGTATTTTATGTCCTTTGTGTTCTTTAAATGGGAACATTATCACCAGACCTATGTAAGCGTCAATATATACCTTGATGTTGCAGAAAGAAGACCATATATTTTTTTAACCGATTTCCGCACTCTAAATGGGTGAATTTTGGCGAATTAAACGCCTTTCTAATATTTGCTCTCGGAGCGATGACGTCACAACGTGGCCTCACATCGGGAAGCAATCCGCCTTTTTCTCAAACACCGAGTCAAATCAGCTCTGTTATTTTCAGTTTTTTCGACTGTTTTCCGTACCTTGGAGACATCATGCCTCGTCGGTGTGTTGTCGGAGGGTGTAACAACACGAACAGGGACGGATTCAAGTTGCACCAGTGGCCCAAAGATGCGAAAGTGGCAAGAAATTGGACGTTTGTTCCGCACACTTTACCGACGAAAGCTATGCTACGACAGAGATGGCAAGAATGTGTGGATATCCTGCGACACTCAAAGTAGATGCATTTCCAACGATAAAGTCAAAGAAATCTGCCGCCAGACCCCCATTGAATCTGCCGGAGTGTGTGAGCAATTCAGGGACAAAGGACCTCGGTAGCACGGCAAGCAATGGCGGCAGTTTGTTCCCGCAGACGAGCGAGCTAAACCCCCTGGATGTCTTGGCTCACACCGTCTAGAGAAGAATATCGACCCTAGCTTCCCTGGCCTGCTGACATGAGGGTATGTCTACAGAATATATTAATTGATGAAAATTGGGCTGTCTGCACTCTCAAAGTGCATGTTGTTGCCAAATGTATTTCATATGCTGTAAACCTAGTTCATAGTTTAATGCCAAACAAACACATACCAATAGTTGGTTAGAAGGCGATCGCCGAATTCGTCCTCGCTTTCTCCCGTGTCGCTGGCTGTCGTGTCGTTTTCGTCGGTTTCGCTTGCATACGGTTCAAACCAATATGGATCAATAGCTTCAGTTTCTTCTTCAATTTCGTTTTCGCTACCTGCCTCCATACTACAACCATCCGTTTCAATACATTCGTAATCTGTTGAGTCGCTTAAGCCGCTGAAATCCGAGTCTGAATCCGAGCTAATGTCGCTATAGCTTGCTGTTCTTTCCGCCATGTTTGTTTGTGTTGGCTTCACTATGTGACGTCACAGGGAAATGGACGGGTGTTTATAACGATGGTTAAAATCAGGCACTTTGAAGCTTTTTTTAGGGATATTGCGTGATGGGTAAAATTTTGAAAAAAACTTCCAAAAAATATAATTAGCCACTGGGAACTGATTTGTAATGGTTTTAACAATTCTGAAATTGTGATAATGTTCCCCTTTAATTTCCATCTTGTTATCAAGTGGTTTTTTTTCTTAATGTTTGTGGACTTTTTGTATCTGCACTGCAACCACATAATTTCTCCATTGTGGGATGACTAAAGTCTATCCTATCCTATCCTTCATTGCACCCAGCAGGACTCTAACCCTCTGTAAGGTGACGTTAGAGATCTGGAATGGTCTCGGCAATGAAGTCACTTTTGGATCCCAGAGAAAATTAATCAAATGCCAGAAGAGTTACTGCCTCAGAGCTGCACCTAAATAAATTTTCACGCGGCTACTTTGATGCGTATGATAAGGCTTTTGATCATTTTAAGAACCCTTGTATATCATGAGAGGTTTTCAATGTGCAAACAAAATATAGTGCAGGGGGGAAAAAAGTATTTTGCACCCTTGACTTTTTATAGCTTGGAGACGTCCCTAAACCTTTTTGGCATTAGCTCTAGTGTACTTTGAATGATTAGGTCTTCTGCTGTACCCCTATTACTGACCGTATGTCGCAACAGCTGTCATCACAGTGATAACTTGCTACATATAGGCCTATTATTAGTACTTGCATATGCAAGGGGGTGCATCAGATGTTATACTTTTAGATTATGCATTGACCTTAACTCCTTGCACAATCTATTTAACAAGCGGCCCGGGGTCCAAATCCGGTCCGGGAACAGCACCATATACAGACTCCCGGACATTTTTGTAGAGTTATGTTATGTAGAGGAACTTGGACCACTGTAAACACTTTGGCATATCATTGCATCGACATTTTAGCCTTGTTAGTAACAGAAAACACTTGGGTACAAATGTGTGATTTATATAACTGGGGCGTTCCTCAAGGCACCTCTATAAGTCTTCATTTTTTTGGCAGTTACTAATCTTTTTTTCTAATGTGATTTATGTAATTAAGGTGTTGCTGTTCAACTTCTTTAGTTATAGTATAGTTCCTCAAGGTTCCATTTTAGGTCTTCACTAATTCATCATCCGGGCTATTCAACTGGTGGCCCGCGAGTTCAGTTCAAAAAAACTTGTGAGAGACTCACATTTTTTTGCAGAAGGTCTTTATAAACAACTCTGACGAAATAGACCAAAAAAGGACGCTGGTTCTCGGGAAGCCCTCAGTTATGTTGCTCCCTGGTCATGGAATGACATCCAGAAAGATCTGAGGCTACCAGAATTGATCTCTTTGGGGGAGTTTAAGTCAGTTTTGAAAGATCGAGAAACCAGTTCTCTTGGGCAATGTAGTTATTTTTAAATTATTTTTGACCTGTTGTGGTATGACTGCTGTTGTTCTGTTGTATTGTCTTGCTGTAATTAACTTTATTTGTGCCGCCCTCTTTGTCAGGTCGCTCTTGAAAAAGAGATTTTAATCTCAATGACTCTTTACCTGGTTAAATAAAGGAAATTGTGACCCCGAACGGGACAAGCGGTAGAAAATGGATGGATGGATGATTGAAATTGATTGGATTGTAGAAAATAAGACAAATAGTGAAGGGAGAAGTCCAGCCCCCCTGGTACTTAGTTTTCTGGAAATGTGGCCCCAAAATCAATTCAGTGCTGTCACATTACAATGTTTTGCATTTGCTAGGGTGTACAACTGCACCACATTATAATGAGAGTTGTTTCAAAAAAAAAGTTTGCAGTATGTTGCAGAGTAGCAATAGTACATTCTCCCCTGGGTTTAATTTTATTGTTGGGTCTTATTGTGTGAATGCTCCAAAGTATTCACACATGCACCAAATTTCATCTATTTATTATTCAACTTCTTCTTCTTCTCCAGATTTTTCACCCGATTCGAAACCATTCCAACTTCAAACTGTTCAGCCTATTCGGGAATCGCGGGCTTTCCCATGACAAATTCCAAAATTTCCCAGATTTCCCAGAATTCCAGTATTTCCTTTCCCATTCAAAATGAATTGGCCATTTTTTCAAACTTCCACCAGTTCCACATTTTTTAACCGATTCAAACCATTCCACGTTCAACACATTTCACCATCCTGGAAATCCAAACTACTCTTTTTCCGAGTTCAAAATAATTCCAGGATTTTCCAGAATTCCTGGTTTTTCAAAGCCCTATTTCCACCCATTTTTCTGGCGACTACTCCTTCCACATTTTTCAACGCATTTCAACCGTTCCACCATCAAAACATTCCTCTTAATCAGGACAAAAAATGAAGTGTTTTTTTGAACTGGAAACATTTCGAGTTTTCCCGAAATTCCAGGAATTCCGTAATACCATTTCTCAATTCAACATGTTACTACTTCAACATTTCTCGACCGATTGTTAAAATTCCAACACCAACCATTAACAACATTCAAGTTTTTTACCATTTTCAAAAGTTCCCGCTTTTCCCGAAATCCCCAAATGTTTGGGAAATTCCAATTCAAATCAATGGGACATTCTTCAAAGTTCCACAACTCCCACATTTTTCATCTGATTCAAACTGTTCCAATTTAAAAATATTCAGCCTGTTTGGAAATTGTGTGTTCTACTTCAACAATTCTAAAAAAAATTCCAGGATTTCAGTTCAACTTCAGCATTGGAGCATTCACACACAATTCCTTCAGGAATTGCCTCATCTAGTTAGAGCAGGGGTGTCAAACATACGGTCCGCGGGCTGGGTCAGGCTCGCAAACAGGTTCTGTCCGGCCTGCGGGATGAGTTTGCTAAGTATAAAAATGAGCTGAAATCCTTGAATGAAAAAAACTGCTGTTCTAAATGTGTCCACCGGATGTCGCTATAGCAATTATTTGTATCTTTCTAAATCAAGGGTAGGGAACCTATGGCTCTAGAGCCAGATGTGGCTCTTTGGATGACTGCATCTGGCTCTCAGATAAATCTTAGCTGACACTGCTTAACACGATAAGTAATGAATAATTCCGCAGTGTTAAAAATAACGTTCAAAATATAAAACATTCTCATCCATTTTAATCCATCCATCCGTTTTCAACCGCACCTGTTCAAGAAGTCGCATTATTGGTAAGAAGTATTTTATTTATTATTGATTAGCTTCAGAATAACAATGTTATTAAAAATGTTGGTTTTACTTAAAAATACACGCATTTAGCTGTATTCAGTGTTAAAAAATATAATATGGCTCTCACGGAAATACATTTTAAAATATTTGGCTTTCATGGCTCCCTCAGCCAAAAAGGTTCCCGACCCTTGTTCGAGATGATGCTACATGTGTACAAAATAAACCACGTGAGTTGAGGAAAATGAGTAAACTACATAAATACCATCCTGTAATTTGATTTTGGGTAACACTTTAGTATGGGGAACATATTGACCATTAATTAGTTGCTTATTTACATGCAAATTAGTAACATCTTGGCTCTTAATTAGTCATTATTAAGTACTTATTAATGCCTTATTCTGAGTCTCCCTTTAATACCACTTAATTAATATGGTCTGTCATAACAAAACACAAAACTACAATAACCCTAACCCTTAAGTCTTTGTTACTTAGAATATGTTCCCCTAGTGTCCAAATTACTCTAAATTAAGTCTTTATTACTGAGAATATGTTCCCCACACTAAAGTGTTACCTGATTTTGATATTGGGTTTTTTTTATCTCATTAGATTAAGAATTAACACCATTTAGAGCATTTTAAAATCTGCCGGACTCGAATCCAGCTATTTGACCGATGAACATTATCACATCATTTATTCAGAACGTATAAATTACGTCAAATGAAGATAGAATACTATTAACCGCAACATGTAGGTGTAAAAAAAAAAAAAAAAACATTATTATTTGTAAATTTTCAGAACGTGCTCGTTCTATTTTTAAACAAAGAAACGGGGACGGTCGTGGCGCTGTTGGGAGAGTGGCCGTGCCAACAACCTAAGGGTTCCTGGTTCGATCCCCAGCTTCTACCAACCTAGTCACGTCCGTCGTGTCCTTGAGCAAGACACGTCGCCCTTGCTCCTGATGGGTCGTGGTTAGCACCTTGCATGGCAGCTCCCGCCATCAGTGTCTGAATGTGTGTGTGAATGGGTGAATGTGGAAATAGTGTCAAAGCGCTTTGAGTACATTGAAGGTAGAAAAGGGCTATACAAGTATAACCCATCCATCCATTTTCTACCGCTTGTCCCTTTTGGGGTCGCAGGGGGTGCTGGAGCCTATCTCAGCTGCATTCGGGCGGAAGACGGGGTACACCCTGGACAAGTCGCCACCTCATCACAGGGCCAACACAGATAGACAGACAACATTCACACTCACATTCACACACTAGGGCCAATTTAGTGTTGCCAATCAACCTACCCCCAGGTGCATGTCTTTGGAGGTGGGAGGAAGCCCACGCAGTCATGGGGAGGACATGCAAACTCCACACAGAAAGATCCCGAGCTCGGGATTGAACTCAGGACCTTCGTATTGCGAGGCACATGCACTAACCCCTGTACCACCGTGATGGCCATGTAAGTGTAAAAAAACAAACAAACAAACATTATTATTTGTACATTTTCCAGAATGTGCTTGTTCTATTTTTAAACAAAGAAAACAATCTGAAGTTGTCTTTATTTTTAGGTTACCATGCCATGATTTTTCCAGTTTGGCCCACTTGGGAGTAGATCAGACCTGGGCAAATTAAGGCCCGGGGGCCACATGCGGCCCACTAAGCTTTTCAATCTGGCCCGCCGGACATTCACAAATAATTTTTTGGGATCTTTAAGATGGAAAGTGTAGCTGCCATTATGATGTGCAGTCATGTTTTCTAATGACCGTAAGTCTTGAACTATACTAAGTCTTTCAATGGTTGGAATCTGCACTTATGGCTGATATACCAGTTACTATGGCAATTTAATTAGTTACTATGGTCATCTAATTAGTTACTATGGTAATCTACGTCAGAGCATTTCAGACGAGGCACCAAGCAGTCTGGGCGGGAAGTGTTTCCACAGACGCGGAAGGAGATTTTCACAACAAAGTTCTAAAGCTTAGTGATGTATCAGATATATCAGATTGTAGGTGGGCTTATTTTGTACCCTTCGCGTTCATATTTCACTGTTTGTTGCATTTTTGTTGCGTTTCACTCGATTGTAAAATATGTCGATCGAAAGGGGGTGTGACATTCATATTTTGTCAATATTCAGTGTTTTATCGTTCGTAGAACAATTTAAAATTCCATCACGTTTTTTTTAAGGCGGTCTGTCGTAACGTTTTTAGCATTCAATCAGACATTATTGCGAGGTTTTGTATTAGATATACCAGCCCCCAGACACATTTTTTTTCTCTAAATGTGGCCCCCACGAGTCAAAATAATTGCCCAGGCCTGGAGTAGATTTTTCCCCATGTGGCCCCCAAACTAAAATGAGTTAGATTAATGCATTTCAACTTCTGATACATCAGACTTCTATTGTGAGGAAATGCCTTCATGTTTACCGAATCTGCTGTGGTCCTTCCTGGTTCCCTGCACGGTGCCATCGGGGTGGATCTCCAGGTGGAAGCCGGTCCTGCAGTAGAGCTGCCGCCGCCGCAGAATCCCCTTCAGGTGGCTGAGGTCCGCCAAGCTCCGGGACAGGCGTTCGGATGACATCAGGTGCTGCCCCGCCGAGCCCCCCATCATCACGAGTCCGCTCGCCGAGTTGTAGTCCACCGCGCCGGCCGGGGGGAGAACGAAACGAGCGCCCCCCGTGGAGGCGAAGCTGTCCAGAAATCCGCTGAAGATCCCAACCTCAGCTGCAGCTGCCATCACAGTGCAAACGTGTTTTTGGTTGTTGTTGTTTTTTTTTGGTCAAAAGAAAAGTTCAATCAGCACCTCGCATCCTGCAGAAAGCTCCTCTCCTGCGCTGCGGCTCTCAGCGCATCACCTCGGTGAGTCCTCTCCCCTCTCCCCGGGATACTCCTCTTTGCTCCGCTGCACGTTAGAGGATGTTCCTCTCTCTCTCTCTATCTCTCTCTCCTCCTCCTTAATTCACTTTTATGCATGCAACGCTTCCTGCTCTCTCCCCGCAGCGGAATGGAGCGCATGTAGCAGCCTATATCTTTATAACGCACCCGAGTTGCCTTTTTATGCAAATGAGCCCCGATCCCCTCCTCTATGGCGCATTACTGCACTGCCCCTCAAAGGGAGCCACTCACTCACACTTACACACCCCATGCGACTCCTCCATGCGCATTTGATTGAAATGTGCTTTTAGAACAACAACAATACCAACAAATATATATTTTTAAAGCAATTCTTTGTGAAGAATAAACATGGCGAGTGTTTGTGCGCCAAACTGCCATTATCCTAAACCAGGGGTCGGCAACCCGCGGCTCTAGAGCCGCATGCGGCTCTTTAGCGCCGCCCTAGTGGCTCTCTGGAGCTTTTTCAAAAATGTATGAAAAATGGAAAAAGATGAGGGGAATTTTGTTTGTTTGTTTGTTTTAATATGGTTTCCGTAGGAGGACAAACATGACGCAAACCTCCCTAATTGTTATAAAGCACACTGTTTGTATTAAACATGCCTCACTGATTCGAGTATTTGGCGAGCGCCGTTTTGTCCTACTAATTTTGGCGGTCCTTGAACTCTAACCCATCCATCCATCCATCCATCTTCTTCCGCTTATCCGAGGTCGGGTCGCGGGGGCAGCAGCTTAAGCAGGGAAGCCCAGACTTCCCTCTCCCCAGCCACTTCGTCCAGCTCTTCCTGTGGGACCCCGAGGCGTTCCCAGGCCAGCCGGGAGACATAGTCTTCCCAACGGGTCCTGGGTCTTCCCCGCGGCCTCCTACCGGTGGGACGTGCCCTAAACACCTCCCTAGGGAGGCGTTCGGGTGGCATCCTGACCAGATGCCCGAACCACCTCATCTGGCTCCTCTCGATGTGGAGGAGCAGCGGCTTTACTTTGAGCTCCTCCCGGATGGCAGAGCTTCTCACCCTATCTCTAAGGGAGAGCCCCGCCACCGGGCGGAGGAAACTCATTTCGGCCGCTTGTACCCGTGATCTTGTCCTTTCGGTCATAACCCAAAGCTCATGACCATAGGTGAGGATGGGAACGTAGATCGACCGGTAAATTGAGAGCTTTGCCTTCCGGCTCAGCTCCTTCTTCACCACAACGGATCGATACAGCGTCCGCATTACTGAAGACGCCGCACCGATCCGCCTGTCGATCTCACGATCCACTCTTCCCTCACTCGTGAACAAGACTCCGAGGTACTTGAACTCCTCCACTTGGGGCAAGATCTCCTCCCCAACCCGGAGATGGCACTCCACCCTTTTCCGGGCGAGAACCATGGACTCGGACTTGGAGGTGCTGATTCTCATCCCAGTCGCTTCACACTCAGCTGCGAACCGATCCAGTGAGAGCTGAAGATCCTGGCCAGATGAAGCCATCAGGATCACATCATCTGCAAAAAGCAGAGACCTAATCCTGCAGCCACCAAACCAGATCCCCTCAACGCCTTGACTGCGCCTAGAAATTCTGTCCATAAAAGTTATGAACAGAATCGGTGACAAAGGGCAGCCTTGGCGGAGTCCAACCCTCACTGGAAACGTGTCCGACTTACTACCGGCAATGCGGACCAAGCTCTGACACTGATCATACAGGGAGCGGACTGCCACAATCAGACAGTCCGATACCCCGTACTCTCTGAGCACTCCCCACAGGACTTCCCGAGGGACACGGTCGAATGCCTTCTCCAAGTCCACAAAGCACATGTAGACTGGTTGGGCAAACTCCCATGCACCCTCAAGGACCCTGCCGAGAGTATAGAGCTGGTCCACAGTTCCACGACCAGGACGAAAACCACACTGTTCCTCCTGAATCCGAGGTTCGACTCTAACCCTAACCGTAGTTTGTTTACATCAGGGGTGCTCACACTTTTTCTGCAGGCGAGCTACTTTTCTATTAATCAAGTCGTGGGGATCTACCTCATTCATATATATAATTTGCATTTACTTATTTATGAAATATATGTTTTTGTTAACAAGTTAAAGGTGTTTAATGATAATGCAAGCATGTTTAACACACATAGTTAATATTGTTAAAAAAATTAAAGGTGTTTAATGATAATACAAGAATGTTTAATACATATAGTTAATATTGTTAACAAGTTAAAGGTGTTTAATGATAATGCAAGCATGTTTAACACATATAGTTAATATTGTTAAAAAATTAAAGGTGTTTAATGATAATACAAGTATGTTTAATACATATAGTTAATATTGTTAACAAGTAAAAGGTGTTTAAAGATAATGCAAGCATGTTTAACACATATAGTTACTATTGTTAACAAGTTAAAGATGTTTAATGATAATACAAGCATGTTTAATACATATAGTTAATATTGTTAACAAGTTAAAGGTGTTTAATGATAATACAAGCATGTTTAACACATAGTTAATATTGTTAAAAAATTAAAGGTGTTTAATGATAATACAAGAATGTTTAATACATATAGTTAATATTGTTAACAACTTAAAGGTGTTTAAAGATAATACAAGCATGTTTAACGCATATAGTTAATATTGTTAATAAGTTAAAGGTGTTTAAAGATAATACAAGCATGTTTAACACATATAGATTCCTTTCTTTCATGAAGACAAGAATATAAGTTGGTGTATTACCTGATTCTGATGACTTGCATTGATTGGACAGTGGTGCTGATAACGTCCGCATTTTCGAATGGAGGAGAAAAAAAGTCCTCCTTTCTGTCCAATACCACATGAAAGTGGTTGGTTTTTGGCATCTTATTTGTCCAGCTTCCGTACCCCTTTGTATGCACTTTACAAGAAATACATTGTCGGCAAACTCCGTAGCTTGCTAGCTTGTGCACGCCAGCTTTCTGAGACTCTTATTTTGTTAGCGCAACTGTGCAACTGTGCAGTCGGTCTTTGGAGTTTTGACGACAGGTACGGCGCCAGTCTGTTGAAATAAAGTGTTTCTCGCCTTCCAGTCGATCATTTTAATGAGCTGGCAGCAGCCAGCGTAATCTCAGAAGACCCTCGGGTGCTGTGAATGTCAATCAAGTGACGAAAGTGACGTCATAGTGAAGATTTATGATCGCTCATTTTTAGGACTATTTTTTTAATGCCTGGCTGGTGATCGACTGACACACCCTCCACGATCGACCGATAGCTCGCGATCGACGTAATGAGCACCCCTGGTTTACATATATAACTTTCTCAGACTTTCTAGGACGTGTTTTATGCCACTTCTTTTTCTGTCTCATTTTGTCCACCAAACTTTTAACGATGTGCATGAATGCACAAAGGTGAGTTTTGTTGATGTTATTGACTTGTGTGGAGTGCTAATCAGACATATTTGGTCACTGCATGACTGCAAGCTAATCGATGCTAACATCCTATTTAGGCTAGCTATATGTACATATTGCATCATTATGCCTCGTTTGTAGATATATTTGAGGTCATTTAGTTTCCTTTAAGTCATCTTAATTCAATTTGTATCTCATGACACACTATCTGTATGTAATATGGCTTTTAATTTTTTGCGGCTCAAGACAGATTTGTTTTTGTATTTTTGGTCCAATATGGCTCTTTCAACATTTTGGGTTGCCGACTCCTGACTTAGACTTAGACTTAGACTTCCTTTTATCGTCATTCAAGATTCTGAAATTTTGTTGCATTAGCTCCTTGTAGTGCAGGATAAAAGAGCAATAAGGTGCAGATATAAATGAATTGATAGTAGCCCGGGCGTTTATTTCACAAAATCGATTTTGGAGACAGGCGTTTAAAAGAAGCAGGCGGTTATTTGCACAAGGCTTTTATTTATTTTTGCACCAGCCTGCACCAGGCCATTATTTGGTTCCAATGGTTATTGTCCAGTATTTTTTTTTCGTACAAAAAACTTTAAATGTAAAAGCTATTGTAAACATACAAACAAAAAAATAAGAGATCAACCGGAGGTAGGCTATCAAAAGACGAAATCAACAAGGCCTCTACATGGCAGTAGTGCAACAATTGTCAAATAGAATACCAATACTAAAAATAAATAAACTTTTTAAATAAAGCAGCCTACCGGGAAAAATAAAATTGTGGTACCAAGTACTCAAGTATAAAACCCACCATTAAAACAGAACAATAATACTGTCACTTAAATAAAATAAAGGCTACAGTACTCCAAGTTTTAAATAAAGCAGCATACAGGAAAAATAAAATTATGGTACCAAGTACTGTATAAAACCATCAAAACAATAATACTGCAGCAAACGCAACCCCAGTAGCATTTTAATCTAAATTATGCAAATAACAGCCCATGGGCGGCTATTTGGACATAGGCGGTTATTGGGAAGAGGCGGTTAATTCACAAAATGGGGTCAGACCCCGGGCGGCTATTAGGACATGGGCGTTTATTTGCCCAAGGGCGTTTATTTGGTAATATACGGTATATATATATATATATATATATATTTTTTTTTTATTTTATTTTTTTTTTTTTTATATTAAATCAACATAAAAAACACAATATCTACATTATATATCAATATGGATCAATACAGTCTGCAGGGATACAGTCCGTAAGCACACATGATTGTATTTCTTCATGAACCCCCCCCCAGACACATTTTTTTTCTCTAAATGTGGCCCCCGAGTCAAAATAATTGCCCAGGCCTGGAGTAGATTTTTCCCCATGCGGCCCCCAAACTAAAATGAGTTAGATTAATGCATTTCAACTTCTGATACATCAGACTTCTATTGTGAGGAAATGACAATGCCTTCATGTTTACCGAATCTGCTGTGGTCCTTCCTGGTTCCCTGCACGGTGCTATCGGGGCAATTCCTTGTGAAGAATAAACATGGCGAGTGTGTGTGCGCCAGACTGCATGAAAGTGATCCTGCCATTATCCTAAACGCTTTACAGCAGTGGTCCCCAACCACCGGTACCGGTCCGCGGACCGATTGCTACCGGGCCGCACAAGAAATAAAAAAATAAAAAATAAAAATAAAATATATATATATATATATATATTTTTTTTTTTTTTTTTAATGTTTTATTAAATCAACATTAAAAAAAACAATATTTACATTATATATCAATATAGATCAATACAGTCTGCAGGGATACAGTCCGTAAGCACACATGATTGTATTTCTTTATGAAACCCCCCCGTTGACCTGTCCACAGCTACAAAAAGGTTGGGGACCACCGATATAGAGGATCTTGGACTAACATTCTTGCAGCACTTTATTTAAAAACAGCAAAGCACTGTCATGTAGAGCAGTGGTCCCCAAGAACTTAAAATAATAATAATAATAATAATAATAATAAAAAATGTTTTTAATTTTTATTCAACCAACATAAAAAACACAAGATACACTCACAATTAGTGCACCAACCCAAAAAAACCTCCCTCCCCCATTTACACTCATTCACACAAAAGGGTTGTTTCTTTCTGTTATTAATATTTCTGGTTCCTACATTATATATCAATATAGATCAATACAGTCTGCAGGGATACAATCCGTAAGCACACATGATTGTATTTTTTTAATGCCAAAAAAACAAAAAAACAAACACCCCCCCCCCCCCCCCCCCCCCCCGGTCAAGTGTTGACCGGTCCGCAGTTACAAAAAGGTTGGGGACCACTGCTTTACAGTTCCACGCCCCCCCCCCCACACACACACACCCCCCACCCCTATTTGGAAATGGCTGAGGTGCAGAGAGAGAGAGAGAGAGAGAGAGAGAGAGAGAGAGAAGGAAAGCCCCCGTTTGCGTAATGTTCGCACTCAGCTGCTGATTTATTGCCACCGCGTTTTATGTAAGCCAAAGGGCCCCGTATACATGCGCAATGGAGCACACGCACACACACACACCTGTGCAAAGACCTCACTTGACTGTCAATCCCCTCATTGATCTTTATCGGGATCTTTGAACAGCAAAAAAAGAAAAAAAGAGGAGCTCCACACATCCTTAATTGTGGTTTGAAAAAGGGGGCGAATCAAAGACGCGGAGGCTTCAAAGAGAAGAAGGTTCTTGTAAGGGGATCAGGGGGGGAAAAACAACCTGGAGTTTGGGGGGGATTTTGTTGCGACTGCAGGCCAGGAAAATACCCCGACACGTGTCACTGGGACGACTTATGAGAGGAGTTGTTTCAAGTACCATTTTTTTTTTAATGCATTGAACTGTTTATATAAATTGACACTATAATATGACTTCTTGGACGCAGAGGTAACTACAGTATTTGTCCAGAAGAGACAAACCTGTGCGAAGTTGGCCCCCACCTCCACCTTGTCTCAATCTCCCTAAACTTAATTGACCGTTTGATCCAGTCGATGGTGCTGCAAACATTTTCAATTATTTTGAAGTGAAGTTAATTCAGTGCCACGCCCCCTTCCAAACCACCCCAAACGTGTTCCATTCGTTTGTGCGATTTTTGTGCTGCAATTATTTTTCTTTTCTATTATAGTTTTGAAGTTATTAACTTTTCAATATTTATAACCAGCCCCCCCCTCCAAATCACCCAAAACGTGTTCGATTCGTTTGTGAGATTTTTGTGCTGCAATTTTTTTCCCTTTGTATGATAGTTTTTAAGTTATTAACGTTTCAATATTTATAACCAGCCCACCCCCAAATCACCCCAAACGTGTCCCATTCGTTTGTGCGATTTTTGTGCTTAAATGTTTTTCTTTTTTATTATAGTTTTTTAAGTTATTAACATTTCAATTATTATAATCCCTCCACCCCCCCCAAATCACCCCAAATATGTTCCATTCGTTTGTGCGATTTTTGTGCTGCAATTTTTATTTTCTATTATAGTTTTTAAGTTGTTAACGTTTCATAATTTATAACCACACCCCCCCCCTACAAATCACCCCAAACGTGTTGCATTCGTTTGTGCTACAATTTTTGTCTTTTTTATTATAGTTTTTTAAGTTATTAACATTTCAATATTTATAACCAGCCCACCCCTAATTTACCCCAAATGTGTTCGATTTGTTTGTGCGATTCTTGTGCTGCAATTTTTTTTCTTTTCTTATACAGTTTTTAAGTTATTAACGTTTCAATATTTATAACCAGCCCCCCCCCCAAAATCCATCCAAATGGGATCCATTCGTTTGTGCGATTTTTGTGCTGCAATTTTTTTCTTTTCTATTAAGTTTTTAAGTTATTAACGTTTCAATATTTATAACCATCCCCCCTCCAAATCACCCCAAACGTGTTCCATTCGTTTGTGCAATTTTTGTGCTGCATTTCTTTTCCTTTCTATGATAGTTTTTAAGTTATTAACGTTTCAATATTTATCACCAGCCCCTCACCCCCTTCCAAATCATCCCTCCCCCCTTAATTGACCATTTGACCCAGTTGTTGGTGCTACAAAATGTTTTAATTTGTTTTGAAGTTATTCTGAAATACTTTTTCCGAGTAATGATGTTATTCAGACACCCACCCACTCCAAATCACGCCATACGTGTTCATTCGTTTGTGCGATTTTTGTGCTGCAATTCTTAAATTTTCTTGTATAGTTTTTAAGTTATTAATCTTTCAATATTTATAGCCACCCCCCCCCCACCCCCTTTCAAATCATCCCTCACCCCTTAATTGACAATTTGACCCAATTGTTGGTTCTACCAATTTTTTTAATTTGTTTTGAAGTTATTCTGAAATACATTTTTCTGACTAGTGTTGTTATTCAGCCCCACACACAATCCAAATCACCCCAAACGTGTTCGATTCGTTTGTGAGATTTTTGTGCTGCAATTTTTTTCCTTTCTATTATAGTTTTTAAGTTATTAACGTTTCAATATTTATAACCAGCCCACTCCCAAATCACCCCAAACGTGTTCCATTCGCTTGTGAGATTTTTGTGCTGCAATTTTTTTCCTTTTTAATGATAGTTTTTAAGTTACTAACGCTTCAATATTTATAACCAGCCCCCCCTAAATAACCCCAGACGTGTTCGATTCGTTTTTGTGCGATTTTTGTGCTGCAATTGTTTTCTTTTTTATCATAGTTTTTAAGTTGTTAACATTTCATAATTTATAACCAGCCCCCCCCCCCCCCCTTACAAATCACCCCAAACGTGTTTGTGCGATTTTTGTGCTGCAATTTTTTTGTCTTTTTTTATCATAGTTTTTAAGTTGTTAACATTTCAATATTTAAAACCAGCCCACCCCCAAATCATTCCAAATGGGTTCGATTCGTTTGTGTGATTTTTGTGCTGCAGTTTTTTTATTTTCTATTATAGTTTTTAAGATGTTAACATTTCATAATTTATAACCAGCCCACCTCTAAATCACCCCAAAGGTGTTTCATTCATTTGTGCGATTTTTGTGCTGCAATTTTTTTCTTTTCGATTATAGTTTTTAAGTTATTAACGTTTCAATATTTATAACCAGCCCCCCCTCCAAATCACCCCAAACATGTTCAATTTATTTGTGCAATTTATGTGCTGCAATTTTTTTTATGTTAGTTTTTACGTTATTAACGTTTCAATATATATAATCCCCCCCCCGCCAACCCTCTCCACAATTCACCCCAAACGTGTTCCATTCGTTTTTCGATTTTTGTGCTGCAATTTTTTCTTTTTTCTTTTCTTTTTGAAGTTATTAACGTTTCAATATTTATAACAAGTCCACCCCTAAATCACCCCAAACGTATTCGATTCGTTTGTGTGATTTTTGTGCTGCATTTTTTTCCTTTCTATGATAGTTTTTAAGTTAACGTTTCAATATTTATAACCAGTCCCCCTCCAAATCCCCCAAAATGTATTCCCTTCGTTTGTGCAATTTTTGTGCTGCAAATTTTTTCTTTTCTATTATAGTTTTTAAGTTATTAACGTTTCAATATTCATAACCAGCTCCCTCCTCCAAATCACCCCAAACGTGTTCCATTCGTTTGTGCGATTTTTGTGCTGCAATTCTATTCTTTTCTATGTTAGTTTTTAAGTTATTACGTTTCAATATTTATAACCATCCCCCCACCCCCAAAATCACCCCAAACCTGTTCCATTTGTTTGTGTGATTTTTGTGCTACAATTTTTTTTCTTTTCTATTATAGTTTTTAAGTTATTAACGTTTCAATATTCATAACCAGCACCCCCTCCAAATCCCCCAAAATGTGTCCCATTCATTTGTGCGATTTTTGTGCTGCAAATTTTTACTTTTCTATGTTAGTTGTTAAGTTATTACGTTTCAATATTTATAACCAGACCCCCAACCCCCAAATCACCCCAAACATGTTCCATTTGTTTGTGCGATTTTTGTGCTGCAATTTTTGTCTTTTCTATTACAGTTTTTAAGGGATTAAGCGGTAGAAATGAATGGATGGAAGTTATTAACATTTCAATATTCATAACCAGCCCCCCCCCACCCCCCCCCCCCCCCCGCCCCAAATCACCACAAACATGTTCCATTCTTTTGTGCGATTTTTGTGCTGCAATATTTTTATTTTCTTTTATAGTTTTTACGTTATTACATTTTAATATTCATAACCAGCCCCCGCCCCGCCCCCCACCCTCTCTCAAATCCCCCCAAACGTGTTCCATTTGTTTGTGCAATTTTTGTCTTCTCTATTATAGTTTTTAAGTTATTAACGTTTCAATATTTATAACCAGCCCCCCCCCCCCCCCCCGCCCCAAATCACCACAAACATGTTCCATTCTTTTGTGCGATTTTTGTGCTGCAATATTTTTATTTTCTTTTATAGTTTTTACGTTATTACATTTTAATATTCATAACCAGCCCCCCCCCCGCCCCCCACCCTCTCTCAAATCCCCCCAAACGTGTTCCATTTGTTTGTGCAATTTTTGTCTTCTCTATTATAGTTTTTAAGTTATTAACGTTTCAATATTTATAACCAGCCCCCCCCCCCCCCCCCAAACCTGTTCCATTCGTTTGTGCGATTTTTTTGCTGCAATATTTTTCTTTTCTTTTATAGTTTTTAAGTTATTAACGTTTCCATATTCATAACAATTTTCTACCACTTGTCCCTCATAATTTTGATAAAATAACAGAATGGAAAATGACACAATATGTTACTGCGTATGTCAGCAGACGAATTAGGAGCTTTTGTTTGCTTACTTACTGCTAAAAGACAAGTTGTCTAGTATGTTAACTATTTTATTTAAGGACCAACTTGGTATAAGAAACATATGTTTAATGTACCCTAAGATTTTTTGTTAAAATAAAGCCAATAATGCATTTTTTTGTGGTCCCCTTTATTTAGAAAAGTATCGAAAAGGACTGAAAAGCAGAGGTGGGACCAAGTCATTGTTTTGCAAGTCACAAGTAAGTCTCAAGTCTTTGCCCTCAAGTCCGAGTCAAGTCCCGAGTCAAGACAGGCAAGCCCCGAGTCAAGTCCAAAGTCAAGACTGGAAAGTCTCAAGTCAAGTCCTAAGTCCTGCATTTTGAGTTTCGAGTCCTTTCAAGTCCTTTTAACCACAGACTAATATATTAACACAGATTGTGTATGCTTTTCAAATGCTGTATTTATTTATTAAAACAAGTGCATTTTAAATTGCAGGAAAGAAAATTGTGCTGACATTGCACTTTATAATAGCACTATTAACCAGTCATTTTAAACATTAACTCATTCCTTTACAGAACAAACACATTGAAAAATAAAGTGCAAATGTACTTATTTGTACAAAAGTGTTAACATTGAAAAAACATGACATATACGTGAACATAACAAAAAAGTTGTACTTTTTATATGTCAGGGCCCTATGCTGCATTGCATTTGCAAAAGACCAAATTAGCCAAGAGTCTGTCAGTCATTTGTGCACGATGGGGGCGTAGTATGATGCCACCATGGCTGAAAACTCGCTCCACTGGAGCACTGGAGGCAGGCACTGCCAAGACTCTCATGGCCACTCGGAACAGTGAAGGAAGAGTCTTCATGTTCAATGCCCAGAACAAAAGGGGGGGAGAGTTTTTTTGGGTTGGTGCACTACTTGTAAGTGTATCTTGTGTTTTTTATGTTGATTTAATAAAAAAAAATAAAAAATTATTTCTTGTGCGGCCCGATACCAATCGATCCACGGACCAGTACCGGGCCGCGGCCCGGTGGTTGGGGACCACTGAGATAAACAACCAACAGTATGTCAGAAAGCTAGCTAAAACGGTACACATATTCATAATATAGTATACATTTTAACTGACCTTTATTTTACTATTTTTGTCTATTTTAGGTGGCTAAAATATGCGGTGCTGCTGACCGCCGTCTAACGTTACGTGTGATATATTGACTAACGTAACCCTGCTTAAAAAAATCACTGAACAAAAAGTATGAATAAGGTAGTGAACTGCAACAGATTCCCGTGTTTGCAATAACGTTATAACGTTAGCAGTGAGTTTACAGCCTCACTGATTTAACTACACAGCAAATAAAAGTCACGTTACTTAGCCAATAAACGTTATCTTACATTCAAAACTTACCGTTCTTTGTGCAACTTCAAATGCTGGACGAAGTTGGAAGTTGTTGCCTCTCCATCAGTAATTTTCGAACCGCATGTGTTGCATACTGCAAAACGTTTTGTGTTGACCACCTCGTAATTTTTATACCTCGTAATTTTTATACCCAAACGAAATTATTTTAGGTATCATTTTTTGTTCACTGGCGTGTCGTTTGGACATGTCTTCTTCGTTGGTTGTCCTGCAATTTGATTGGATGAATGCTGTGTGATGAAAACAAAGTAGATCTAATTTGATTGGCTGTTGTACTGAGAGCACACCAGCTGACACACGCAACGCTGATAGACAAGTACACAATGAAAAATACGGAGCGCTCCCGAAGTCATGTCAATTCAAAAGGCTCAAGTCCAAGTGAAGTCACAAGTCATTGATGTTAAAGTCTAAGTCGAGTTGCAAGTCTTTTTACATTTTGTCAAGTCGAGTCTAAAGTCATCAAATTCATGACTCGAGTCTGACTCGAGTCCAAGTCATGTGACTCGAGTCCACACCTCTGCTGAAAAGTATCGAAATACATTTTGGTACCGTACCTGTACCAAAATATTGGTATCGGGACAACACTAGTCTATACACTACTGCCATCTAAAGTCTTAGAGTTGCAACTGCATGGAAGTCTAATATATACAGTAATACTTGCAAATGTGACTCAGAAATGCAAGAAATCAACATATAGTAACTGGACAGCAAAGTTATCATTATAAGCAAACTGTTAAATTAAAAAATGCTACTGATTAGTACTGGTATCGATTCCCAGTTACTGGGAATTGGTAGTGTATCATTTCAAATGTGAAAGATGCCCAACCCTAGATAAATGTATGTGTGAGCTTGTTAAGGCGTCTGGAAGTGAGGTCTACCAAAGTACTCTTGCACAGCTTCACATGGCAGCTGTTACACATACTGAAACACTTTTACCGACTTGGAAATATTTTATGCAAAAAATACAGTCAGATGTAAAGTAAAACTAAACATCTCAATACAGGCTCAGGATATTCACAACTTGCTTGGCTTTTAACCTCTGTAGATGTTTTAGAGCAGGGGTGTCAAACTCATTTTAGATCGGGGGCCACATGGAGAAAAATCTACTCCCAAGTGGGCCGGACGCCGGACTGGTAAAATCACGGCACAGTAACTTAAAAATAAAGACAACTTCAGATTGTTTTCTTTGTTTAAAAATAGAACAAGCACATTTTGAAATTGTACAAATCATAATGTTGTTGTTGTTTTTTTTACACTTACATGTTGCAGTTAATAGTTTTCTACCTTTATTTGTCGTTATTTATATTTTCTGAATAAATTATGTGATAATGTTCACAAGTCAACTCATTGGTGTTAATTTTCAATCTACCCAGATAAAAAAAATTATATCAAAATCAAATTACAGTATGTTATATATGTAGTTTTATAATTTTCCTCAACTGATGTACTATACATCATGTGGTTTATTTTGTACACATGTAGCATCATCTACAACAGGGGTGTCAAACTCAAATACAGAGTGGGCCAAAATTTAAAACTGAACAAAGCCGCGGGCCAAGGTCGAACAAATTAACCTTTAACGTACTCTACGAGCTATCATCACGTCCGCTTTTCATCCATTCTAACATCGTTCAGACCCAGTCACAAGATATGTGCGGCTTCTGTACGCTCACACGAGCGAATGCAACACATACTTCATCAACAGCGATACAGGTTACACTGAGGGTGCCACACACACACACACCTTGTAGCGTCCCGGAAGAGTTAGTGCTGCAAAGGGTTCTGGTTTGGTGTGAATTCACAGTGTGGCGTATATTTCTAACAGTGTTAAAGTTTTTTATTCGGGTACCCTCAGTGTAACCTGTATCGCTGTTGATGAAGTATGCGTTGCATTCTAATGTGTGTGCGTGCAGAAGCCGCACATGTTATGTGACTGGGCCAGTGCTGGCTGGCTGGCTGGCGTTTGGAAGACTCCCGGGAGGATCGGCGGGCCAACTTTAGTGTTAATTTGATATCGCCTCGAGGGCCTAGTGAAATTACATGGCGGGCCACATTTGGCCCGCGGGCCGGAGTTTGACACCCATGATCTACAAAGATACAAATAATTGCTATTGTGACATCTAGTGGACACATTTGGAACAGCTGTTTCTTTCATTCAAAGATTTCAGGTTAATTTTTATACTTAGCAAACCCATCCCGCGGGCCGGATAAAACCTGTTCGCGGGCCTGATCCGGCCGTACCTTTGACAACCCTGCTTTATACCCTTTAGCATAAATCCAGTTGTAAACATTTACAATTACCTGTTGCGGTTAATAGGATATATACTTTACTTGTCGTTATTTATATTTTCTGAATAAATTATGTGATAATGTTCATTAGCCAACTCATTGCTGTTCATTTTCAATCCATCAAAATTAAAAAAATATCAAAATCAAATTACAGTATGTTATTTATGTAGTTTGATCATTTTCCTCGACTGACGTACTAAACATCATGTTGTTTATTTTGTACATATGTAGCATCATCTACAAAGATACAAACAATTGCTATTGCGACATCCAGTGGACACATTTAGAACATCTAAATTTCCTAAATTTCAGGTTAGTTTTTATATTTAGCAAACTCATCCCGCGGGCCGGATAAAACCTGTTCGTGGGCCTGATCCGGCCCCCCGGCCGTACCTTTAACACCCCTGCTTTATACCCTTTAATATAAATCCAGTTTTAAAGATTTACAATTACCTGTTGCGGTTAATAGGATATATACTTTACTTGTCGTTATTTATATTTTCTGAATAAATTATGAAATAATGTTCATCAGTCAACTCATTGGTGTGCATTTTCAATCCATCAAAATTAAAAAAATATCCAAATCAAATTACAGTATGTTATTTATGTAGTTTGATAATTTTCCTCGACTGATGTACTAAACATCATGTGATTTATTTTGTACATATGTAGCATCATCTACAAAGATACAAACAATTGCTATTGCGACATCCAGTGGACACATTTAGAACATCTACATTTCCAAAATTTCAGGTTGATTTTTATATTTAGCAAACTCATCCCGCGGGCCGGATAAAACCTGTTCGCGGACCTGATCCGACCCTCGGGCCGTACGTTTGACACCCCTGTTTTAGCGACATCACCTTTAAACGTTGGATGTTGTTCCATTATATACCTCAGCTTAGTGACAAAATGTCCTAGTGAGTTTTGGAGGAAGAGCAGCATCCAATCTATCTACAGAACTTGTAATTTCCCACCAATATGGTAGAAAATAGAGAATGCGTGCCAGGCATCACTCTAATACAGGGGTCGGCAACCCGCGGCCCTAGAGCCGCATGCGGCTCTTTAGCGCCGCCCTAGTGGCTCTCTGGAGCTTTTTCAAAAATGTATGAAAAATGGAAAAAGATGAGGGGAAAATTATTTGTTGTTTGTTTTAATATGGTTTCCGTAGGAGGACAAACATGACACAAACCTCCCTAATTGTTATAAAGCACACTGTTTATATTAAACATGCCTCACTGATTTGAGTATTTGGCGAGCGCCGTTTTGTCCTACTAATTTTGGCGGTCCTTGAACTCACCTTAGTTTGTTTACATATATAACTTTCCCCGACTTTCTAGGACGTGTTTTATGCCACTTCTTTTTCTGTCTCATTTTGTCCACCAAACTTTTAACAATGTGCATGAATGCACAAAGGTGAGTTTTGTTGATGTTATTGACTTGTGTGGAGTGCTAATCAGACATATTTGGTCACTGCATGACTGCAAGCTAATCGATACTAACATGCTATTTAGGCTAGCTATATGTACATATTGCATCATTATGCCTCGTTTGTAGGTATATTTGAGGTCATTTAGTTTCCTTTAAGTCATCTTAATTCAATTTGTATCTCATGACACACTATCTGTATGTAATATGGCTTTTAATTTTTTGCGGCTCCAGACAGATTTGTTTTTGTATTTTTGGTCCAATATGGCTCTTTCAACATTTTGGGTTGCCGACTCCTGCTCTAATAAAAGAACATCCAGTTTCATTGATGGGGTGTCTCTTCAAGCGTTACAATTTTGTACTTTTTCCAGCAGTCTTTGAACGCATCAAAGTTGTGTGCTGTGAGATTGTGAAACTAATGCTGCCACAGACATATTTTTGCTGTTCTTTTCATCTCTTCCTTGTTCACTGCTGCCACAGACATATTTTTGCTGTTCTTTTCATCTCTTCCTTGTTCACAAATGCTACTTTCCAACAATACCATTTGGCCCTCAGTGTCTACGAAGAAAAGCTCTGTCCCTTCTCTAAACTAAATGCATGGTTAATTTCACTACTAAAATTAGCTTTTTTTTCCTTAATGTGCACATTTTTAGGCAATGGTTCTGTCTTGACCAGGAGCCTAAGTTTCAGTTTTATGTGAAATTGATTTTGGCGGCTATACACGCACGCGCAGAAACAGCTGACCCCCCCACCCCCCACCCCCGTCCCTAGAGACTTGCATTGATAAATGACTTGAAGCGGAGGTCGACTGTGCTTTGTGTTTGTGTGCATGCGTGTGGGAGGGTGTCCGAATACGTGCGTGTGTGATCGCTGTAGGTCATTTTGTGCTCATGTTGATTTCCACAATGACAAAATGGCATCAGCATTGCCTAACAGCCTTGTTATTCTGTTTGAACATTGTGCGCCTGTGTGTATATCTATATATTTGTGTATGGTGTTGTCCTGTTGCTTCCCGCTTGATTCATTAGTATTTATGACGAGAAAATAACTTTCTCTCCCAAAGGGATTGATCAGCATTGCCCCCAGGCTGATCAGCTCCTGATATATTAGATATTGATCTGGTCACAATGAAGACGTCAACTCCATAACCACATGAGGTGCAAACTGAAGGGTTCCCATAGTCATGTGACTCTCTGTCCACAATGATTTCTTAGTTTACCCGCTTCCTTAATGGCATTGGGCAGAGTGAAGCCAACCATGTAGGCACTATTTCTGTGTGGAGGAGGTGCACTCATGGATCAGGCCCCCAGGGTACACCCCCAGCCCCCGCCTGAGCCCAACCTGGACCCACCTCCACAAAGAAATTAGTAATCGGATGGCTGAATAATGGAATAACCGAATAAGTACCCCATAGGTTAATGTTGTAAACTGATGTCTGCCTGGTCTGACAGAACTCTGATGATCTTTGACAATGAAATATTTATTTATAATTTCTACAAGATGAAGTGGATGCATTATTTACTTTAGATGTGATTGTTCACAGCAATAAAGAGGTAAAATGGACTGCGAATCCAGGTCCAAAAAAAATATGGCGAAAATACAATGACCTGGAGAAATGAGAACTTTGATATATACGGAGAAAATCCATGATGATTGGTTGGTGTTCGTATAATGAGTCACAATTGGCTTAGGTTAGGGCGAAACATTACGGACTGGCCAATCAGAGGCAAGATAAGGCCTCGAAACTAGTAAGCAAAATCATAACAGACACACACTCATGTCATGTGACGACAAGAGAGTCGGAGACAGAGGGACGCTTCAAGCTGATGACTCCAAAAAAAAGAAGAAACTTACTTGAAAATAGCAGAGGAATTATCTCACACAGATTAGCTTTTTCCTTGAGTGATAAAGATGATGTGCAGGAAACCTACAGTAATGCGTGTCCTTGGCCATATTTGGACAAATGTATGCGTTTAGAGCAGTGGTTCTCAAATGGGGGTACGCGTACCCCTGGGGGTACTTGAAGGTATGCCAAGGGGTACGTAAGATTTTTTTTAAATATTCTAAAAATAGCAACAATTCAAAAATCCTTTATAAATATAAATAAAAACCTGTCTTTTTTTCCAAATAGTTCAAGAAAGACCACTACAAATGAGCAATATTTTGCACTGTTATACAATTTAATAAATCAGAAACTGATGACATAGTGCTGTATTTTACTTCTTTATCTCTTTTTTTCAACCAAAAATGCTTTGCTCTGATTAGGGGGTACCTGAATTTAAAAAAAATTCACAGGGGGTACATCACTGAAAAAAGGTTGAGAACCACTGGTTTAGAGAAAACAATGCCCATAACCTTGGTTTTTAGGTGTTAACTCTGCAAACCAAAATCATAATTCCTCTCCATACATCGAAGACATGGAACACAAATTTAGGAACACACACTAAAGGGGAACTGCACTTTTTTTTTTTCTTTTTTTTTGCCTATTGTTCACAATCATTATGAGAGACAAGAACACACATCTTTTTTTTTATTTCAATTTTAAAGATGATGAAAATGCTGCTAATAGGAGTCACCGTTTGTAAATTTATATATATGTGAACAGGTAAACTTTTCCTTTATTCTCTGAGCCTCAAAGTCATGCGAAAGGCCCTATCAGGCTAATATTGGTACCACAAATATTGACTTATAATGGAGAGTTCATCTTTGACATTCTTTTGATATATCCTCTCCACTAAAATTACTTTTATTCCAAGTTTCTATCTATCCATCTATGTACTTATATACTAATACCATAGTTAAATAGTAACTTTATTAATGAAATACTGGCAACCATTGATTTTCAATGCACAATGATGGTTTCAGTAGTAGTAATGAACAAATGAATCTGTCATATTCAGTATAAATTCTCTGATCCCTTTACATGTCTAGTTTATCATTATTATTATCTAGCTTGGTGGTGTCTAAGTTTTTTCCTCCACCCAGGGCCGCAAACTGAAAAGTTTTGATACTTTTTTTTATCTAAAAACAAAATACTAAAAACATATATTATATATATATTTAAAGACAAAACTGTGTGTAAGCTTTTTGATATATGTGATTAAGTACGGTATATTATTTATTAGTTAGAACATTTACGCTTTTTCTAACGACATTCAATCTTTTCAGCTAATTTTTTTTACTGTTTTCCCTCCTGTAAGAATAGAATAATAATACTAATAACAATATTAATAATACAACTGGGTAACTGCATATCCTAGTGTGTCAAAAATGATGCCTGTAAGAAAATATTAATGTTCAGTTACACATTGACCAGTGTTTTTTATTGCTGTTGTAATTTTTCTAATAAACAATTCATAAATTAGTGTAATATTTGTTTTTTAATCTAACAAACTAAACTTATTTTTTTATTTTTTTTATTTCCCTTTTATTTCAAGAGTTTCTAATATTTTAGATCAAGGGTGTCTAAACTTTTTCATACTTTTTACTGAAAAGTGAAGTATCCCATTTAAAAAAAAATTTTTATTAATAAAATACTAAAACATATATATATATATATATATATATATATATATATATATATATATATATATATATATATATATATATATATATATATACACACACACACACATTTTTGTATCAGCGTAGATAGGCTTCAGCACCCCCCGCGACCCCAAAAGGGACAAGCGGTAAAAAAGGGATGGATGGTGACCTGTTTCCACTCAAGATGATCTCCTGCTGGCCCCACTATGGACTGGACTCTCACTCTATTAACTAGATCCACTCGACGTCCATTGCACCGGTCGCCCAAGGTTTCTCATTGTAGCCCATCGGGTTGAGTTTTTCCTTGCCCTGATGTGGGATTGAGCCGAGGGTGTCGTTGTGGCTTGTACAGCCCTTTGAGACACTTGTGATTTAGGGCTGTATAAATAAATAATAATAATTTTTTTTAAATTCCCATCCATCCATCCATTTTCTACCGCTTGTCCCTATCGGGGTCGCGGGGGGTCGCTGGAGCCTATCTCAGCTGCAAGGGCGGAAGGCGGGGTACACCCTGGACAAGTCGCCACCTCATCACAGGGCCAACACAGATAGACAGACAACATTCACACTCACATTCACACACTAGGGCCAATTTAGTGTTGCCAATCAAAATGGATATATATATATATATATATATATATATATATATATATATATATATATATATATATATATATGTATATATATATATATATACATATATATATATATATATATATACAAACAAACAAAACTTTGTATTATCAGGACTAAGTATATTATTATTATTATTATGTATTAGTTTGAACATGTTTCTAATTACATTCCGATTTTTTAAAAATCTTTTTTGTTACATTTTCACTGGTGTTGTTTTTTTGTCGCAATATGTTGTTAGATTATCATTATAATCTATATATGTTATTAAAAGAACTGTTTTTTGGTTTATTCTATATCAGTGGTTCTTAACCTGGGTTCGATGAGTCGCTTCAGGGGTTCGGCAGAGCCTCCGCCGCGGAGGTCAAGACACACCCGACTCATTGTGTAAATAAAAACTTCTCCCTATCGGCGTATTATGGATACCCTGAAACTGGAATTGGGGGTTAAATCACCAAAAATGATTCCCGGGCGCGGCCACCGCTGCTGCCCACTGCTCCCCTCACCTCCCAGGGGGTGATCAAGGGTGATGGGTCAAATGCAGAGAATAATTTCGCCACACCTAGTGTGTGTGTGACAATCATTGGTACTTTAACTTTAACTTTAACTTTAAACAATGTTCCCTCTAATTTTCCATATGTGTGAGCAAACGCAAAAACTCCTTGAGCATTCAGTGGAGCACATGTGAGCACACCTGTCCCAAACCTGACTAAATAACAAATTAAATGTTTTATTATTATAATCAAATGACAGCTGTCATTTCCATGAGCTTATTTTATAATATAAGTGTTTTGGCCCACTTACAATGACAATAACAAAAAAAATATTGTTTTTCATGAGCCGTGTACTAGTATAGTATGTCTGGGTGGAAAACGAAGAAAAGGAACAGACTTTGCTATGAAAATAAATAAATAATTTTTATTATATCATTTATCATTTAAAAGGACATGAGAGTGGCACTTGCCAAGGTGAAGCCACGCATATCTGAACTGGTCTCTCAAAGGCAAGAGCAGAAGTCACACTGATTTGCAGGTATGTCATTTGTTGTGAGTTCCGGCACTGTGTGGGTTTTGTTCTTTGAACAAAGTGATGTTCATGCATGGTTCATTTTGTGCACCATTAAAAAAAACATAACTTTGACTTGAATTTTATTTTTATTTTTATTTTTTTTCCGCTGAAGAAGGCACATATGAAACTGGTGGGGTTCGGTACCTCCAACAAGGTTAAGAACCACTGTTCTATATCAAATAGGTGTTAATGTCAGGGCACACTAGGCCAGGGGTCGGCAACCCGCGGCTCTAGAGCCGCATGCGGCTCTTTAGCGCCGCCCTAGTGGCTCTCTGGAGCTTTTTCAAAAATGTATGAAAAATGGAAAAAGATGAGGATAAAAAAATGTTTTTGTTTGTTTTAATATGGTTTCCGTAGGAGGACAAACATGACGCAAACCTCCCTAATTGTTATAAAGCACACTGTTTATATTAAACATGCCTCACTGATTCGAGTATTTGGCGAGCGCCGTTTTGTCCTACTAATTTTGGCGGTCCTTGAACTCACCATAGTTTATTTACATATATAACTTTCTCCGACTTTCTAGGACGTGTTTTATGCCACTTCTTTTTCTGTCTCATTTTGTCCACCAAACTTTTAACGATGTGCATGAATGCACAAAGGTGAGTTTTGTTGTTGTTATTGACTTGTGTGGAGTGCTAATCAGACATATTTGGTCACTGCATGACTGCAAGCTAATCGATGCTAACATGCTATTTAGGCTAGCTATATGTACATATTGCATCATTATGCCTCGTTTGTAGGTATATATGAGGTCATTTAGTTTCCTTTAAGTCATCTTAATTCAATTTGTATCTCATGACACACTATCTGTATGTAATATGGCTTTTAATTTTTTGCGGCTCAAGACAGATTTGTTTTTGTATTTTTGGTCCAATATGGCTCTTTCAACATTTTGGGTTGCCGACTCCTGCACTAGGCAAACAGCACATCTCGCGATAGCATCGAAAGCACGCGGGATCTCGTAACAGCCCTCAAAGTTGCAACCCCAGCAGCATAGCGACAACAGCAACAATGGCCGCCTTCCGGAGAGTGGCATCACTGGCCGGTCAGATTCACCGTTGCTCGGTGTCGAGAAGCGAATTCGCCGCTCGTTTAAACAGCTCCAGGGCACGGAGGTGTCTCTCTTTCGGGCTATGCCTGGCGACGGGAGGGGCCGTGGCACTTTACTTATACGAGGATGTGACGAAGCGCAGAGGCGGGAAGAGAATGGGGACTCCCAGCATCCACAGCGTGCTGCCGTCCATCCCCGCCGTCGAAGCCAAGGAGAAGGTAGGCGGCAGAACCATACTCTTGTTGGGGGTAACATGGCCACCCATAGCAACTGCTTAATGACGTGTTCTTACTGGTTAGTAACGAGGGCCTTGTGTGTTTTGTACGTCCTGCGTGGAACAACTAATTCCAACTAATTGATCACGTTACTGATCTATTACTGTAATAATACGTTATTGTGATACTATGTTAAACATATGGAGTGTGTTATTTGTGGATTGTGTTTGCTCACTATTTGGCAGCTCGGCGATGTACACACACACACACACACACACACACACACACACAAGCACACACACACTGCCAGGCGCTCTCCGCCGTGGCTGGTGCTGAAAGTACAATATGAGGACTCACAGCTCTGTGCAGCTACTGCAATCTGCAACAAAACATTGCAATAAGATATATATATATATATATATATATATATATATATATATATATATATATATACACACACGTTGGGTCAGGAAAAAACACAGAGGCTATTTCATCCCTACAAGCCTATTTCGCAGTTTTCCCTGCTCTTCAGGGGATTTTATTGAAGTGTCTGTGGTTGTTACACATACCAGTGTTTTTCAACCACTAGTGTGCCGTGAGATACAGTCTGGTGTGCCATGGGAGATGATCTAATTTCACCTATTTTGGCTAAAAAATATTTTTTGCAAACCTGTAGTTATAGTCTGCAAATGATGTGTTGTTTGTTGAGTGTCGGTGCTGTCTAGAGCTCGGCAGAGTAACCGTGTAATACTCTTCCATATCAGTAGGTGACAGCAGGTAGCTAATTGCTTTGTGGATGTCGGAAACAGCCGGAGGCAGCGTGCAGGTAAAAGGGTATCTAATGCTTAAACCAAAAATAAACAAAAGGTGAGTGCCCCTAAGAAAAAGGCATTGAAGCTTAGGGAAGGCTATGCAGAACAAAACTAAAACTGAACTGGCTACAAAGTAAACAAAAACAGAATGCTGGACGACAGCAAAGACTTACTGTGGAGCAAAGACGGCGTCCACAATGTCCATCCGAACATGACATGACAATCGACAATGTCCCCACGGAGAAGGATAAAGACAAAGTAGATGCGGGAAATATCGCTCAAAGGAAGTCATGAAACTGTTACAGGAAAATACCAAAGAAAGAGATAAAGCCACCAAAATAGGAGCGCAAGACAAGAACTAAAACACTACACACAGGAAAACAGCAAAAAAACTCCAAATAAGTCACAGCGTGATGTGACAGGTCGTGTCAGTACACCTACTTTGAGACAAGAGCTATAGTGATGCATGGTTGGTTATGGTTTGAATTCATATCCAACAATTGCATCAACAAGTTTTTACTGTCAACTGAGTTTGGTTTTTTAATGATTTCTGCTGGTGGTGTGCCTCCGGATTTTTTCAACGCAAAAAATGTGCCTTGGCTCAAAAAAGGTTGAAAACACTGACATATACACTATATCAGTGTTTTTCAACCACTGTGCCGCGGCACACTAGTGTGCCGTGAGATACAGTCTGGTGTGCCATGGGAGATGATCTAATTTCACCTATTTTGGGTAAAAAATATTTTTTGCAAACCAGTACTTATAGTCTGCAAATTATGTGTTGTTGTTGAGTGTTGGTGCTGTCTAGAGCTCGGCAGAGTAACCGTGTAACACTCTTCCATATCAGTAGGTGGCAGCAGGTAGCTAATTGCTTTGTAGATGTTGGAAACAGCCGTAGGCAGCGTGCAGGTAAAAGGGTATCTAATGCTTAAACCAAAAATAAACAAAAGGTGAGTGCCCCTAAGAAAAAGGCATTGAAGCTTAGGGAAGGCTATGCAGAACAAAACTAAAACTGAACTGGCTACAAAGTAAACAAAAACAGAATGCTGGACGACAGCAAAGACTTACTGTGGAGCAAAGACGGCGTCCACAATGTCCATCCGAACATGACATGACAATCGACAATGTCCCCACGAAGAAGGATAAAAACAAAGTAGATGCGGGAAATATCGCTCAAAGGAAGACATGAAACTGCTACAGGAAAATACCGAAGAAAGAGAAAAAGCCACCAAAATAGGAGCGCAAGACAAGAACTAAAACACTACACACAGGAAAACAGCAAAAAAACTCAAAATTAGTCACCGCGTGATGTGACAGGTCGTGACAGTACACCTACTTTGAGACAAGAGCTATAGTGATGCATGGTTGGTTATGGTTTGAATTCATACCCAACAATTGCGACAACAACTTTTTACTGTCAACTGAGTTTGGTTTTTTAATGATTTCTGCTGGTGGTGTGCCTCTGGATTTTTTTCAACACAAAAAATGTGCCTTGGCTCAAAAAAGGTTGAAAAACACTGACATATACACTATATTGCCAAAAGTATTTGGCCACCTGCCTTGACTCACATATGAACTTGAAGTGCCATCCCATTCCTAACCCATAGGGTTCAATATGATGTCGGTCCACCTTTTGCAGCTATTACAGCTTCAACTCTTCTGGGAAGGCTGTCCACAAGGCTGCGGAGTGTGTTTATAGGAATTTTCCACCATTCTTCCAAAAGCGCATTGGTGAGGACACACACTGATGTTGGTCAAGAAGGCCTGGCTCTCAGTCTCCGTTCTAATTCAGCCGAAAGGTGTTCTATCGGGTTTAGGTCAGGACTCTGTGCAGGCCAGTCAAGTTCATCCACACCAGACTCTGTCATCCATGTCTTTATGGAGCTTGCTTTGTGCACTGGTGCACAGTCATGTTGGAAGAGGAAGGGACCCGCTCCAAACTGTTCCCACAAGGTTGGGAGCATGGAATTGTCCAGAATGTTTTGGTATCCTGGAGCATTCAAAGTTCCTTTCACTGGAACTAAGGGGTGAAAAACAACCCCACACCATAATTCCTCTTCCACCAAATTTCACACTCGGCACAATGCAGTCCGAAATGTACCGTTCTCCTGGCAACCTCCAAACCTAGACTCATCCATCAGATTGCCAGATTTAAAAGCGAGATTCATAACTCCAGAGTACACGTCTCCACTGCTCTAGAGTCCAGTGGTCGACGTGCTTTACACCACTGCATCCCACGCTTTGCATTGGACCCATTCCATGAAGCCCTCTGCGTACTGAACGTGGGCTAATTGGAAGGTCACATGAAGTTTGGAGCTCTGTAGCAACTGACTGTGCAGAAAGTCGGCGACCTCTTTGCACTATGCACTTCAGCATCCACTGACCCCTGTCTGTCAGTTTACGTGGCCTACCACTTTGTGGCTGAGTTGCTGTTGTTCCCAAACTCTTCCATTTTCTTATAATAAAGCCGACAGTTGACGTTGGAATATTTAGGAGCGAGGAAATTTCACGACTGGTTTTGTTGCACAGGTGGCATTTTATGACAGTTCCACACTGGAAATCACTGAACTCCTGAGAGCAGCCCATTCTTTCACAAATGTTTGTAGAAACAGTCTCCATGCCTAAGTGCTTGATTTTACACACCTGTGGCCAGGCCAAGTGATTAGGACACCTTATTCTGATCATTTGGATGGGTGGCCAAATACTTTTGGCAATATAGTGTATATAAGGTACATTACATGGGGGTATGGCCATTGTTACACAGTAGTGCCTTGTGATGAGACCAGTTCGTTACATTTGTTTAAAGTGGACATGCTGGGGTGGTATATAATAAAAAAATAATAATTTCAGGCACAGGTTACATCTTTTAGCTGCAATGTTTTATGGTGAGCTAGATGCGACAATTTGCCATGTAATGGCGTGATCAATTGTATTGTCTTTAAGAGTCCATATGTATTTGCTCAGCTCAGTAGAGTTCTTGAGTTTCGGCCTACGAAATGAAGCTTCTCATTTAATGCGTTTTTTTCTTTCATGACTATTTACATTGTAGATTGTCACTGAAGGCATCAACACTATGAATGAACACATGGGAAGTTATGTACTGTTACGGCTCTGACTCCTGCCAACGCCGCTCATCCGTCTGTGTGCTCCAGTGAGAGCACCGCGGGCCACGCCCACGGGCGTTTCCTCTCTGCTGCGGGCGCACCTCCGCACAGCTGCAGGAGATCTGTAATCAGTGCACCTGCCTGGGATGAATGAGCTGCCTTCATAAGCTCGCACAACCTGCCATGCGGCGCCGGAGTATAGTCTTCTGTTGGCGTACATACCCTCCGTCGCCTGGAAAGTGAGCTGTGCGTCTCACTTTTCCCAGGATCTCCCTCTGGACTCTGACTGCCTCCCTCGATCCTTGACTTCCCTGGCTTTGGATTCTGACCTGTAGACTTCTCTCTCCCCTGGACTTCCTCGTATCTCGTACAACATTTACGGTAACACTCAACAGCTAATCTACAACACATAGCCGTACACCATACACACTCTTGGATTTTGTCACACTTAATTTCCTTAGTTAGTATATTTAGCGTTGTTTGATCATTATTATTATATATATGGTCTATATATATATAATAAATACATAAAGCTATACTGCCCCCTGGTGTCTGAGCCGTCATCTCCCCTCTGTAACCATAACATGTACATAACAAAAAAAGGTGAAATAACTGAAAACATGTTTTATATTCTAGTCTTCAAAATAGCCACCCTTTGCTCTGATTACTGCTTTGCACACTCTCGGCATTCTCTCGGTGAGCTTCAAGAGGTAGTCACCTGAAGTGGTTTTCACTTCACAGGTGTGCTCGTTGTTACATTATTTAGTCAGTGATCAGGTTAATTCTTACGTCAATGCAAAGTTGAGTCGAGAGACTCCGACTGGTGTGCTCGTTGCAAGATTTCACTCCAAAATATACCCTGACTGGACTTTAAATGTGAAGTGAATTATATTTATATAGCGCTTTTTTTCTCTAGTGACTCAAAGCGCTTTACATAGTGAAACCTATTATTTACATCTTTAAGCTACATCTAAACCAGTGTGGTTGGCACTGGGAGTAGGTGGGTAAAGTGTCTTGCCCAAGGACACATCGGCTGTGACTAGGCTGGCGGAAGCGGTAATCGAACCTGGAACCCTCAAGTTGCTTGCACGGCCACTCTATCAACCGAGCCACGCCACCCCAGATAAAAATGTTACCAATTTTTGAGCAAATAAATTACGTTTATTCAAATAGACACAAAAGGATACAGAAAAAGAAGGTATTGTATTGACTACATTGTCGGGTAGACCTTTACCATATATGGAGATATCCGCTGACATCACACTTGGGGAAAAAACTCACAAATTGGGCAAATTCCAAACGGCTCGTTTGGAGGAAGGCAAAATGATTTTATAAATATCTTCGCAATGATTTAGAATTTTCGTGACTTATGCAGACCCCAATACACAAAACCAGGTACCGATAAGTAAGAAAACTTAGTTTTGCATAATAGGTTCCCTTTAAACTGGTATAGTCTTCATCACTGGTGGTGCTTGCCTCTGCCTTTTCATGTCATTTCTTAATGGACAAAGACATTTATGGCTTTTGTTTTCATGTTAGCATTTAACATAGCAAGCTGGCGCCAGTCAGTCTGTAAGTTTATTCAAGTGCAGTTATCAATTACAGAGGCAGGTGTGTATTTCGAGGATGAATGAGCGGTAATTAATGAATGAGGGGTAACATTATTTCCTTATATATATATGTTCTTTTACCTCACTATGACAGCATTTCAGTCACAATTATGTCATTTTCTGTGATATTTTATATTTAACCTTACAGTATTTGTTCTGTAAATCCGTTAACGCAGAATTCTTAGCGCCCTACTGACACATAACTTTCTCTGGTGTGTTCCCCTTTCTTCCATTATCTTGTTTGTTGCCGAAAGTTGATTTTGCGTGTAAATACTCAAAGTCCACAGCTTAATAAATCCACCAAACAGAATATTGCTGCTCTTTAACTTGAACACACTATACACCTTTGCCACTCTAAACCAGTTTAAATCCCCCAAAATATCTAACCTTTTTTAGAGCCTCTATGTTTTGCATCTCTTTCAGCATAGCATATGAACCAAACTGCCTTTACAAAACCTAATTAGTGAGAGCCAAAAGCATGATTGTTCTGTATTCTCTTGGCAAAAAAGCAGAATACCATTCCTTAAAATGCTCCCTCCATGAAGGCAGGATCAAAGCTTTATGAATGGATCGGTTTGCTGATTAGCATGTTAGCTGAGCTGTGCAGAAGCCTTTCTTGCATGAGCCCTGTGGCCAGGCAGGTTTAAATTTGGAAAGCTCTCTGCTAATTGCATAGCTTCATGCAGCGCAGTTGGTGGTGGAGCAGCTTCCACCACTGCAGCTAATCAAGATGATGGGCTGGCTGCTCTGAGATTCTAATCATATTGAAAGTGAAATAATGTGTGTGTCCTTGCACTAAGTGTTATTATATTGTACTGGAGGGCCTGACTATGTACATATATTTTTTTTTTTTGTGCCAAAAATATCCTCATTGTAGACATCCAGCTAAAGGGAGACGTGTTCTGTACTGCTGTTGAGGTTTGCAATGTGTATAAAAGGCTATTGTTTCTTAATTAAAAACAAATACAATCAATGCTGTGTTTAAAACAGCTGGTGATGCTGCACTTGTTTCTTTTTTATATTTGTAAATCCCAGTGATGAAGTTGTGACACAAAACTGAGAGGCAAAAGTTCTGCTAAAATGTGCCCATTGACAAGCTCATGCTGCTATAATGAAAAATGGCAATGCAATAATTATTACATTATTTCCTGTCCCGTTGTATACATTTTCATTATCTGCATATCTATTTAGGATGTACATTAATGCATTGTCAGTTTCAAACATTTGTCTTTTATTTTACAGGCACATTCTATGGACTTTGAGGATGGAGATGTGCACATGTCGTCCCACGAACACCGCTTCCGGTTGTTCAGCTCTGTGGAATATGAAGGGCAGCTGTACATGACTCCTCAGAATTTCATTGAGTCTGTCACGATGAGTGAGCCAAGAAGTACGTATACTAATAAATACTAGTGGTGTAAAAAAAAAAAAAAAGATTTTCGAATTAATCGCAATTCTTATTTGTAACGATTCTTAATCGATTAAAAACATCATTAATCCATTTTTTTTTTAAATAGATTTTTATTGTTATTTTTTTAATCTGTCCTGTCCAGCCACTCAGGCAAATAATAGTGTTGATGTAGATGCCCATATCTGCTGTACAGATTTAATTTAGAAAAGAGTAATGTTGGCTATTTCTCTTGTTGCCTTATTTGTATTTGACTTGATTAAATGTTTGGGTATGATTTTATTTTAAAAAACAGTTTTCTTTTAAGTAATACAGAAATATTATCAGAGCTGTTTATCTATTGTTTGAATGAATGTGGTTAACCATACAACAGGAATCCAAAGTTATTAAAAAAGTATTGATTTTGAATCGAGAATCGAGTCTAAATCGAATCATTACCCCCAAGAATCGAATCGAATTGGCCAAAGATTCACAGCCTTGGTATATACATACGTACATCTATCACCTACCTTATACACATTGTTCATGTTTATGTATAATGTCAGGGATAAATGTGTTAAGTAATCAGTTTTTGCATCAATTCTTATTGACACATTTGTTTTATATTATGAATGTATTCACTGTATATTCAACAGCACGGTGGAACATGTGGTTTAAAAGTCTGTGATTGACTGGTGACCAGTCCAGGGTGTACCCCACCTCTTGCACAAAGTCAACTGAGATGGGTTCCCACTCACCCTTTAGCTTCCATATACATAAAAATTAATAAATTAATATTCATGATAACACATGTAATTGTACTATTGTATATTGTTCAAATTATCCTTATAAATTAATGGAAAGTGACAAGAACACAGACAAATATTATTGTTCTAAAAAGTATTGTACTTTGCAGCTTAGTAAATGTGCCACTATAAAATAAACTGTTTAGATTTTATGGAAATACAAACAATACCAAATATATATACAGTACAGGCCAAAAGGTTGGACACACCTTCTCGTTTTCTTTATTTTCATGACTATTTACATTTTAGTCATTGAAGGCATCAAAACTAGGAATGAACACGTGTACTTAACAAAAAAAGGTGAAATTACTGAAAACATGTTTTAAATTGTAGTTTCTATTAAACATGTTTTCAGTTATTTCACCTTTTTTTGTTAAGTACATAACTCCACATGTGTTCATTCATAGTTTTGATGCCTTCAGTGACAATTTACAAAATAAAGAAAACGCATTGAATGAGAAGGTGTGTCGCAACTTTTGGCCTGTACTGTATATATCTATTTTTTCCCCTTAATGCCTTTCAGTAGACCCCTTTCTGTAAATTATTAATGAAATTGTTTATACCAGCTTAATTTGATATATTATACTTTAATTGTCAGATGTAAACAAGATGTAAGGCTACAATTAAGTTTTTGATAATGAATATTGAAAAGGTTGGGTTTTGCTATCTCTGTCAAACTACCGCCAATAGAAACGGATCTGTCGTGGCCAACCTCAAAGCAGATGGCCCGGCATTTGTTTAGTCTAAGGTTAATGGCAGTCAGACACGCACACCCACACTGACACAGACACATCACACACAGCACTTGTATACATTCCATTAGCTAGCATTTACACTTCTTCTTTTTATCCAATGTCGTGTATATTCAAACTTAGGCAAGTGGGCTGTAATCTCCCTGGATCATCAAGTTTTTTGCCTACTACACATTTTGTTATTGGGGTTTTTAAGTGGGCATGTGTTGCGTGCAAATCATGCACCTGTATGAGTGTTTGTATCTGCACTGACTCCGTGACACATGATACCACCACACATACTGTACCCTCTCAGCAGCCGACATCCTCTAATGCCCCCTTTGAAGTTGAATTTAAGATGAACTTTGTTGTATAAAACAGAACAAAAGTAGTTTGTGCTTTTACTGGGACGTTCCGTGTACTACAAAGACAAGCACAGGGCACTTTAGATAGGCCTGTGATGATCACAGTTGTATATACAGTGAATGTCTGTGTGCGTCTCTGTTGTGACTGTACTGGGCACAGTAAGACCCTTTTCTAGATAATACAGATGCTATCTGACAGAGCCCACCCAAATGCTCTTCTCTTATTTCCCTTCGTTTTCTCTTCACCTTTGTCTGGTTCCCTTGCAGGCAAGAAGCCCTGGAGGTCCCTGACCAAACAGGTGGGAGACTCTCTCTAAAATGTTCTTTCCATTCCACCTTCTTGCTGTAAGCATCCTTCTCAGGAAATTCTACAAATCACCATTTTGCGTGCGCTTTTCCTTATTACTCCCCTTTAAAGTATATGAAGTGATTACATTTTCTAATAAGGTTCATAAAGAGGTTTATTCTGCAAAGATTGACTTTGGACCAAACTTGATTATTTTGGAATAATTTATTTTTGACATATAATTTAATAAGAATGGAAGATTCCTGTGTTAAACTGAGCAAAACTAATTCCACATGAATGTGGTGTGCAATAGCAGGAGTTTGTATGAATGTACAGGAACTTCCCAACGTCATAACGTCATATTAATTTTTAGTCCACATCCTAATTGAGGCTGCAGCACTTCTTTTGGATGTAGCTAAGTTGTGCGCTTGACTTGGCCTCAATTGCTTTAAGATGTCATTAATTCCATGATGCCATAATTCAAATTCAAATCAGAAAATACAATCATCTTAAAACAATCTTAATTAATTAAAATCAATCAAATACTGTAGATAAAATACTTTCAGTTGTCATATGCACAATTAAATTAAAGTGTTTTCAGCTTAGATTTGAACATTGCCAGCATTGAAGCCCGTCTCACATCTTCAGGAAGACTATTCCAGATTGTAGGAGCATAAAACGGAAATGCAGTTTCAACATGTTTGGTCCAGACTCTGGGCACGAACAGGACACAACTCCCTGACGTTCTCAGAGCTTGAGAGGGTTTATGTGGCTCTAATGTTAAGAGATGTACGTATATCTTGGCCATGAAAAGACTTGTACACAAGGAGAGCTGTTTTAAAGTCTATTCTCTGAGCAACAGGAAGCCAGTGCAGTGACCTAAACACTGGACTAATGTGGCCGTATTTCCTGGTTCTAGTCAGGACTCGAGCAGCAGCATTCTGGACGTACTGTAGCTGCTTTAAAGCTTGTTTAGAGAGCCCAGTGAGAAGGCCATTACAGTAGTCTAACCTGCTGGAGACAAAGGCATAGATTAGTCTTTCTAAGTCTGATTTAGACATTATACCTCTGATTTTTGCAAAGTTTTAGGTGGTAAAGGCTACTGATGTTATTGACTTAATGAGGCTGTTAAAGTTCAAGTCTGAGTCCATTATTACCCGTAGATTCCTAACTTGATTATTAAGTTTCAGGGAGAGGATCTCAAGGTGAGTAATACGTAATAGTTTATCTGTGTTTGTGTGGGCCAAAGACAATGATTTCAGTTTTATCTGAGTTGAGTTGAATCATTTTTTTTGCATCCACACCCTGATATGTTCGATGAAATGACAAAGTGAATAAACAAGCCGACGTTCAGTTGCTGCCATTGACACGATCTGAGTGTCATCTGCATAGTTGTGATAGGACACACTGAAGCTGCATATTAGCTGACCGGTTTTGCAGCATGTACAAGTTATACAAAAGGGGTCCAAGAATCGAGCCTTGAGGAACCCCACAGGTCATAGTCATTTGCTCAGAGACACAGCAATTTCAACAAAGTATGTCCTGTGTTTGAGATAGGGCTTGAACCAGTTAAGAACAGAGGATATTCCCACTTAGTTTTTTAATATTAACTAATTAATACCCCAAATAGCACATAGAGTTGGAGTCTTAAATTTGCGGCGTGCAGGCTCATATTTTGTGGCCTTCTACTTAACTTCGTAATTTATTGTAATTGCGGCCACCACACCCTGGTTGTTGAATAGGAAAATATATTATTGCAATCTTGTATCTTTCTAGAAAGAACACTAACTACAATAACGGTGCAAACACAAAAATTACAGCATAACGATCCCACACTGGGCAACACAAATAGCAACATTTTTAAAGCAAGCTTAAGTGTCTCTGACCATCTCTCGGGGAACTAAACAGTGTCAAAATGAAGTTTTTACTTTCAATTTTACATTTACAATAAATTTAAGACCTACCATATAACTCAGGATTACTATAGCTACTGGAAGATGTAGTTAACAAATTCAGTCATGTGGTTAAAACATTATTCTGAAGTGAATATCCAGTTTCACCCTGATTCTACCTTCACCGATCCCCAGGTAAATTGAGTTTAGGACCCCTGTTTTGAATTGTCCATAGGTCTGAATAAAAGTGGGAATCTTTTGGGCACCTAGACCTGGACCAATAACAAATTTTGCTGGACGATATATTGATCTACAAATTATTGCCAATAAACAATATCATTGTCAACATTATTTTAAGACCAAATTAAGCACTGATGTATCGGTAATACATAATTATAATGCAAGTATACCCTTTCAAATGCAAGAAACTTGTATTTCTCATATATTTTAATATTGTAATTGTAAACTTTTAAATATCCAAATTAAATGAAACAAATAAATAATATAAAATAAAATATATTCTGTCACGTTATCATTATTATTGCGGTACTGTTGAATGTGCTCAAAAAGTACTTACAGACACACTAAAATCTTTTAACCAAGTTGTATTTTTTTAATAACTAAAATAAATAAACACACAATGTACTTTTCTGGCAGAGAAAACATCAAATATTGTTTTTGCTTCATAAGAGCCATATTATTTTTATTTATTGTTTTTAAATATGTTTATCTTCTTTCATTTTAGTTTTTTTTTTTAAAATAAAATCAAATTGGGTAATCACTTCGTTTCACTTCTGGTTTAAGTTACTCCACGCGAGTTTACTGTTTCAACTCAAAACTGTCGAGTATAGATGAATCACTTTGTGCAATGACCTTTTTGTTCAATGTGAATACTTAGTTGTATGGAGACTAATGTGTTTATACAATTTTGGATTGGGATATATGACATTTCTTAATGGGGAAAGGTGTTAATGTCTCTTGTTTTAATGTTTGTATTTAAGCTAGCTTGCAAACTAACGCTAGTCAGCCTATTATTTTATGAAAGTGTGGTTATCAATCAAAGTTTTTCGGTCATTATTTTATTTAATACAGTAATACTAACCGTCAAGAGTTTTACAACGTTTATCATTATTACAGTTGATGTGCATGTAGTACACATGCCGATGCAAAGAATGACTGCTCTTGCAGCCCGTAACACGGAGGCAAATGGCAATTATCAAGGCTGACAAAGTTATCAGGTTCATTTTCATTTATTGTTCAATGAATTGACTTATCGAAAATATCGGTCTAGGTCTCTGGGCACCTCACAATTCAATTTAATTCCAATTCTCGATTCAACACGGTTCTCAAAATGCATTATTTGGTATATAAATTATGATAAAACATTTTCAGAACCCATTACAGATCACAAAAGCTCTTTTTGCTGTCATAGAACTTATATGCGTAGTGTTGGCCTAAAAACGTATTTTTAGAAATGTATAATTACAATTTTAAAAATACAGTTTTACATGTTTTTTTAATAACGAATGATAATCAATCTAACATCAGAAACTAGAGCAACCCCAACTCCAGCCCAATACTAGATTTACAACATCTGAGATAGAATTTTGCAAAGCAATTGGGAAGACAGACAAATACAAGAAAAACATTTTCAAAAGCAACAGTAGCAATAATAATGATATCAATAATAGTTTTTTTTAATGTTTTATAATCCAAAAAATAATCCTTACAAAAAGAACATCGGAAAAAAAACAAAACATTTTTTTTGTTTTTTTTACAGTATGTGTGCCATGTGATTGACTGGTGAACAGTCGAGGGCAGAGCTGGGCAAATATTTTGACTTGGGGGCCACATTGAGAGAGAAAAACGTGTCTGGGGGGCCAATGTGTATGTGTGTGTAAATTATATGTACACATTTAGCTGTAAAAATCTGCTGTACGGTATGTGTGTCTGGGTCCCTTTTTTTCAGGAACACTAATACCAAAAGTCACAATGTCTGAAAATGTTTTCACAGACTACCTCAAAAAAACAGAATGGACTTTTACAGTTTTTTTACTGAATGGGACACCCAAAATGTACATGAAAATAAAGAAAGCGGGATTTACAATATTAACTATGAACAATAAAACACTGACTATTAACAACAAATGAACATCGCTCCTCTTTTACTTCTCAGACCAGCTCCTCGATAGTTGTGTATATCTTTTTATCAAGCAAAACACAACAACAATTTAAAAACAGTAAAATATGAAGGCTATGTGTAATAAACACCAACAATATGATATATTATCACGTAAAAATCTGCTTCCGTATCTGTTTCTAACACACGCGTTTCGGGCTGGCTGCTCTAAAAACATTCCCCGCCCACTCTGCTTTGTACCTTGTCTGAGCTGGCGTGACGTAGATTACCGCTATAACACACAAAAGCGCAGATTTCAACCATTAAAATATTTTCTATAGTTCAAGACTTACAGTCATTTAAAAACAGCACTGCACATCATAATGGCGGCGACATTTTTGATGTTAAAGGTCTAAAAAAATGATGTAGAACGTCCGGCGGGCCGGATTGAAAATCATAACGGGCTGCATGTGGCCCGCGGGCCGTATTTTGCCAAGGTCTAGTCCAGGGTGTACCTTTGCCCAAAGTAGCTACAGTAGACTCTGGTTCACGAAGCAGAACTCAAATTAAACTTTACGTATAACGCACTTTCCATACATATAAAATGTAGCACAAAGTGCTTTACATTTTTTTTTTAAATAGTGCCTCCCACCCTCGTTACATACATACAGTCACCCCAAATCCCAAACAAAAAGACTAGTACTTCCTCACTGATACCTGCATGCAGTGAAACACAAATGTGTTTTAAGTTGCATTCCATGTTTAGCACAAGTGCATGATGTATTAGCTGCATGGCAATTTGGTGAATTGAACATATTTGCCAACATACGTGACTTTTTATTTATTTCAGGAGCTGGAGAAAATCCTATCAGACACTCCCCCTGTATGGAGAGGATCGTCCAAATTGTTCCGCAACTTGAGAGAACGAGGTATACATACTGTGAACACACACACATGCATGGATGCGTGTGCACCCTAACCCTAGTAGTACAAAAACACCCAAAATAATGTATTTGTAACAACATAACTAATAGGTTTTGAATAATTTTCTAAATATATTAATGGATTACAATATTCTGTTCTTTCCCCATGGTCTGTATGATCTATGAGGATCACATATGTATTTATACTCCTTTCATGGCTTACCTACCAAAGTGTGTGTTTGTGTGTGTCACAGTAGGTGTCTATAATCCTATGTTGGATGCCTGCTGTCCATCCTGACAGCCAAACAACCTGCTGGACAAACTAAAAATAGCCACCTCTCCTTTCATATTACTATACAGCTCCAATGAGACAGAACAAACCCCACTCTCGAGAAGAGATTAGAAGCAAAAAAAGAAGGACACATAGCTTTGGGCATTTCCCTATTTAATTTGGGAATGCAACTTGTCAGTTAATGTTCTGATAAGGTATGCAATATAGATTGTATTTGTCGGAACATGTATTTCAACGATGAGCAGGAAGAGCTAAATTCCTTCGAATGGCTATGAGTTTCTTACAATGACAAAGCGAAATGGAATGTTGTGTTTGTATTCTGCGTTTACACTCTACATTCATATTCACACTGCTTTTAAAAGCAGGGCTTTTTTCAGTGTTGCTTTTGTTTTTTCTAAACAGGGTTTGCTGTTGTGTCAGAACCCCAATAAAGCCAAGACAATCCTTATGTACAGTATTGTAAATACATACATGTAAGTATAGTCAAGGTTTCTGTGGTTTATCCGTTATACAGAGCGGAATATACGTTAGGTCAGGGGAAAAACACATAGAGGCTATTTTCATCCCTACAAGCCTATGTAAGTATACATTTTCGTCTTGGTTATCACTAGAACGTTTGCCAGCATATTATTTTGTGGTATCTAGTTCCCCAAAAAATAATTCCACACATTAGTGACTCTGTCTCTGTACTTTTTTTATGAGTTTGGCTGCAAAATAACCCACCATGGGACCAAAGAAAGTGTGCTAGCAGTTTGATAAAGTAGGTGAGAAACACTATTGAATTATAAAAAGATCTAATTGCAAAGTACAAAGGGAGAAAAGAGTTCCAAATCAGCTCATTTCTACAAAGTAGTTGTGTGTTAGGAAACACAACCCTGTCACCGCCTTTACCTGGTGTCATGTTCAAAATACGCACACATCCACACACATTGGAAAGCAGTGTCCCATAACACTCAGGTGAGTCACCCTGAACTATCTGGACAATCAGACAGAAAGCGAAAAAGATTGCTAATGGGCTGGAGGCAGGAAAAGATCACCTCCTGAAGCATTTTTCACCTGCTTATCCAAACACACACCGATGTTTACTTGGACACTAAGGGTGTGTGGGCAAATGTCTTGTTGGGTGCTTATCTCAAAAGCGATACATTTTAAAATGCTATCTCCTTGAAAGGAGGGATCGGGTGTCTGTGTGTGGCTGTGAGGTCAGCCTCTAACTAACTCTCTTGGTCTCATTGCTAGGCATCATCTCATACACAGAGTACCTGTTCCTGCTCTGCATCTTAACCAGTGAGTCTGTGCACATCCTGCTGTCTCAGCATGTTTACTTATGTACTAACATACTTTTTTGGGAGACCATAGTAAGCCAAGGCATGACATAAGCCATTACCCTTTGAAAACATTTACAATTTGTATAAGCTATACCAGGGGTCAGCAACCCAAAGCGTTGAAAGAGCCATATTAGACCAAAAATACAAAAAACAAATCAGTCTGGAGCCGCAAAAAATGAAAAGCCGTATATAAGTCTTATAATGAAGGCAACACATGACGTAAGTGTCTATGTTAGCTATAATAGCCTACTATCAAAATGACTACGTGTCGCAGGCTGAAGCAAATCTTCGTTGACAGAAATGTTGAAATGTAATATTTATTCTACACACTTTTACAACATCGAAAAACATTAGTAAAACTTCTCAGAAAGTGAGTAAACTCCTGGAAATGACTGTCTTAGAATGGCCAAAGGTATAGATGTGTGTGTCCAAGTTAAAGGAAACGGCAGGCTGTCTTCTTTTAATAGATTTATTACAATCTTTGGCAAGCTAAGTAATGTTTGCTGTGGTCTGGAACAACATGGCACACAAACAACCATCAGAAATGCAGCCAATATTACATACATATAATGTGTCAGGAGACATGCAAATATAAATTATATACAAAAAGGATACAATTAAAGGATATTAAATGAGCTCAAATATACCTACAAATGAGGCGTAATGATGCAATATGTACATACAGCTAGCCTAAATAGAATGTTAGCATTGATTAGCTCGCAGGCATGCACTGACCAAATATGCCTGATTAGCACTCCAACAAGTCAATAACATCAACAAAGCGCACCTTTATGCATTCACACACAGCATAAAACTTTTGGTTGACAAAATGAGACAAAGGAGTGGAAGATTTTATATGTAAACAAACTGTTGCGTCACAGTCCACACTATGGTGAGTTCAAGAACCGCCGAAATTAGTAGGACAAAACAATGTTCACCAAATACTCTCATCAGTGAAGCATACACACAAACATATTAAACAGTGGCTTTTCTAGCAATTGGGAAGGTTTGTGTCATGTTTGTCCTTAAACAAAAAACATACTAAAACTAAAAAATTATGTTTTTCCCCAGCTTTTTACATTTTCAATCCTTTTTTTAAAAATGCTGCAGGGAGCCACTATGGCGGCACTAAAGAGCTGCATGTGACTCGAGAGCCGCGGGTTCTAGGGTGACAAAAACATTCTATTAAGTCATCAAAATAATGGTTTTATATTCCTTTATCCACATAGTCTATTTTCCAAGTACAGTTAGTTGTCTACTGATTACTAAAAAACTAATTGATATTATGGTAAATAAAGTGCAAAAATACATAAAGATAAGTTGTTAGGGAAATGTTGTTAATCTGAACGCTATAAATCTTTTAATGGAACTGTAGGCGTATGCTCATATACGCTGTATATTTTATTGTACCTGATCATTGTCCCCTCATAACTGCGGGTTATATGGTGATTAAGAATTGCCTTTCACACACACTCGTGTAAACCCTCACCATTTGTGTTCTCCTCTACTGCAGAGCCCCATGCTGGCTTTAAGATTGCTTTCAATATGTTTGATGCAGACGGCAACCAGATGGTGGACAAGAGAGAATTCATGGTGGTAAGTCAAATCCATTCATGTCATGATAAAACATCCATTCGCCCTTGACAGAATTGTAATTCAGTTTTCAGTGCTATATCTTCCTACATATACAGTACATAAATTGCAAGAAACAAAGTTACATGAGGGGTAACTATTGCCAGTTTTTTGGGGTTTAATTTATTTGTAATATTGATATTTGGTGTCCTAACCAACCCCAACCCTAAAGGCTTTATTATAGCAACATAAAGTGTAATATTGTATCATGATAAAACATGGTTTTTATTGAGGGATGTCTGGGACCTATCTGCAGCATATGTTTGTGGTGTGTGGGACATAAGCGTGTCACTGTGGGAGTTTCCACTTGAACTGTTGTGCTGTGCTTGGAGCATGTCGTGCTAATTTTGTCCTCTTTACAGCTTCAGGAGATCTTCCGGAAGAAAAATGAGAAGAAAGGGAGGAAAGGGAATGCTGAGAAGTCTGCACAGTTGGTAAGAACGTTGGTAATAGAGAACCTGGGATTAAGGCTATAGGTATATTGGTATAGATGTAAAAACAACAACATTGTCCAGTTGTCTTCTGTATCCCTAAAAAATAAATAAGAGACACCAGCGTGTTGCAATTTTTAATTAAACCTGAATTTAATTAGATTCATGTTTTGGAGTAATACAAATTGTTTTAGTGTAAAATTACAAAATTAACAGAATAAAATAACTTTTTTTTAGCCTTTTCCCATTATGGATCGCCACAGCGATACAATGATGATAATTAAGCTTAATGTTTATGCGTGACACCTTTTTGACACAACCCTGGCCAGGGATCGAACCTTCAAGCCGTGCCACAAAAAGTAAAATGCGTGTACAATTATATCACCAGGGATTAACAGAAGATACGGTGATTATGGCTCTTTTCATTAGTGACCGTTTAGATCCGAGAAGATACGGGACAACTCAGTTTTTTAATAGACTTTTGGCGACCCTACTTGTGTAGCGGATGCCACCTGGATGAGAGTGCGTTTAGGGGGGTGAGTGTAAAGGATGCTAGTTTAGCTATGCGATTGTATGTGAAGTAAACCTCACTCCCTGTTGGCCTGGGCTTTTACCCTCCTGGCTAGCGTGCTTAACTCTCCAGTTGAGATGTGTGGTCACGGGTTCGAGCCCTGGCAGTGTGCAGTGCTGACTATGGTTACACTTGTTCTCACCAACAGTGTGACAATTATACATTTGGGAAGTGTAGACATAACACAATGAAATTTGATCCCAAATCCATTGGATTATTCAGGCAAATTATCATCAAATCATTTGAATACATTCACGAAAGCATTATGCATTTAACGTTCCTGAAATGCTGCACTGAACTGTACACATGGATGTATTTAAAATGATTAGCCATTAATTAACAAGTTCATCACCATTTTTGGAAGTATTAGGGAAATAATCCATCATGTAACGATGACTGAGTGCATGCAGCCTCACATGTTCTTGATGTGACATCTTTGTTGTACCATGACAAAGACATCCCTTTTGTGTAGTGGTTTAAAATTGATACTCTTGTATAGTTTGTCTTTTTTCACGCTTATGTGATTAAGGCTTAGAAACAACACTTTTTAGCATGTTTAGTTTCTATTGAAACTTTTTTAATTGTAATATTTGCTGGCATGACGATTATCTTTTACACATTGATTAGAACATACATGCATTCCAAATATTAAGAAGAGAAAATCTGCAGATTTGCCAATCTTCACACTTTTAGTTAGTAATGAACACATACAGTATATAATACCTTTATATTTTATGCACAGATAAATAATATGTTAATGCATATTCAAAACAATTTAGTGCAACTTTACAAATGTGTGTTTCTCTAAGTTACAATCATAGAAGCGTAGTTGGTAACGACACATGCATTGTGTATCCGCTGCCACACTCATTGCATGTACTAACATGTCTTTTATCTTCTCTCCTCCCTCCTCTCTGGCTGCATGCTCTGTCGTCCTCTGTCTCTTCCTCATGTCTCTTCTCTGTGTGTTAGAGTATGCAGCTGTATGGATATCAGGTTGCCCCCATGAACAGCGTATGTATCCAAAAACAATACCCCCTTAGTGTTCGTTTTGTTCTCCACTGGACGGTTAGGAACTGATTGAAGGCTCAAAGGAGAAATAGTGTCTAATAATTTCCAAAATAAAATAAAATGGCAATAATATGCTTTTGCAGACCCTTAGCCACAATTTTTGGTGTAGGTATTATGCAAGAAACTGTAAATAGTATAATACCGATAGCTTTCTGCTTCTCAAGACAGATATTGATAACTTATTTATGTGTATATATTTTTTTTTTTTAGACTCAATTTTACTTTATGTACACCTAGGGGTTAGAAAGACTCAAACAAAGGAGGATTTGACAAACTGGAGATTTAGCTTAACCAAATATGACATCACTACCGAGGTAGGGCTAACAGCGCTTCACTTTTTCCACATTTTGTTATGTTACAGACAGCCCTATTCCAATATTGAATGAATTCATTTTTGTTCTCAAAATTCTACAGACAATAATATCCGATAATGACAATGTGAAAAGTGTTTTTTTTGCATATTTATTGAAAATAAAAAATCACATGTACTGTACTTTTCGGAGTATAAATCGCACCTGCCGAAAATGCATAATAAAGAAGGAAAAAAACATATATAAGTCGCACTGGAGTATAAGTCGCATTTTTTGGGGAAATGTATTTGATAAAAGCCAACACCAAGAATAGACATTTGAAAGGCAATTTAAAATAAATAAAGAATAGTGAACAACAAGCTGAATAAGTGTACGTTATATGAGGCTTAAATAACCAACTGAGAACGTGCCTGGTATGTTAACGTAACATATTATGGTAAGAGTCATTCAAATAACTATAACATATAGAACATGCTATACGTTTACCAAACAATCTGTCACTCCTAATCGCTAACTCCCATGAAATCTTAGACGTCTAGTCTCTTACGTGAATGAGCTAAATAATATTATTTGATATTTTAAGGTATTGTGTTAACAATTTCACACATAAGTCGCTCCTGAGTATAAGTCGCACCCCCGGCCAAACTATGAAAAAAACTGCGATTTATATACGGTACATAAGTATTGACAGCTTTTGCTCAGTACTTTGTTGATGCACCTTTGGCAGAAATTACAGCCTTAAGTCTTTTTGAATGACAAGCTTGGCACACCTATCTTTAGGCAGTTTTTCCCATTCCGGTTTGCCTATTCCTCTTTACAGCGCCTCAATCTCCATCAGATTGGATGGGAAGCATTGGTTTTCATCCAGGATGTCTCTGTACATTGCTGCATTCATCTTAGTCTAGTCAGGGAGGTGACCAAGAACCCGATGGTCACTCTGTCAGAGCTACAGCATTCCTCTGTGGAGAGAGGAGAACCTTCCAGAAGGACAACCATCTCTGCAGCAATCCACCAATCAGGCCTGTGCTGTAAGATGACCAGACGAAAGCCATTTCTTAGTAAAAAGTTTGCCGAAATGCACCTGAAATATTCTCAGACCATGACAAAAACAATTCTCTGGTATGATAAGACAAAGATTGAACTCTTTGGTGTGAATGCCAATTGTCATGTTTGGAGGAAACCAGGCACCACTCATCACCAGGCCAATACCATCTCTACGGTGAAGCATGGTGGTGGCAGCATCATGCTATGGGGATGTTTTTCAGCGACAGGAACTGGGAGTCTAGTCAGGGTAGAGAGAAAGATGAATGCAGCAATGTACAGAGACATACTGGATGAAAAACAACGCTTCCCATCCAACCTGATGGAGCTTGAGAGGTGCTGCAAAGAGGAATGGACGAAACGGCCCAAAGATAGGTGTGCCAAGCTTGTGGCATCTTATTCAAAAAGACTTATAAGGCTGCAATTGCTGCCAAAGGTGCATCAACCAAGTATTGCGCAAAGACTGTTAATATTATGGACATGGGATTTTTAAGTATTTTATTTCCAATAAATATGCCAAAAAGATCTAAAAAAAAAGTTTCACATTGTCATTATGGGGTATTATCTGTAGAATGTTGAGGACAAAAATTAATTAATTCAATTTTGGAATAAGGCTGTAACATAACAACATGTAGAAAAAGTAAAGCGCTGTGAATACTTTCCGGATGCACTGTAAATCAGTATAATGTCCTGATGTCCATCTATCGCTGTGTGTGAAGTTAAGAAGTGATCTGCTGCAGACAAGGTCTAATGTCTTCAACAATGGTGGGAGCGGCATCTTCAGCATCTCTGATAACGCAGCGGTCAAGTGTATCTTTGATTCAGCAGTATTGTTTTATCTCTTGGCTGCTCGCAATGGTGTCTTGCTTTTAGGGGGGAAAAAAATCATGTCACGTCTTGGTGTCCATGACTGACAGTTTAGCTTGCTTGTACATACTGCACACACAGTGTGGAACTCAAATGAAAGAGAGCAGCTGGGTGTCTCCCTCTTCCATGCCCAGCCGAGTGAGCGAGTCATCCCGCCAAAGCGGAGAACGCACAGTGCCATTATTTTACTTCCATGTGATTGCTTTGGCTTTAAGATCATCTCTGAAGGGCTTTTTGCACTTTTCGGACGCCACAGTAATAAGGTCGGCCAATGGCTTTTCTTTGCGGCGGACTTTGGGCACCTTCTTTACAGATGGATGCGTTTTAATGGGCTTTCAGGACATGAATGCCGGCGGCAGTTCAGGGTGGCTAGTGAGATTTTATATAACGAAGCCAGAGTTTTTTTCTTCCTTCCGGAGTGTTTGCAGGGCATCTGGTTCAGGCTGCACGTAGGATGTCTTGTTTGAAAGGGGTAACGAAGTCCTGCACGACTGAATGACTCTGTTTGTTTACATTGAGATCCGGTGAGTTCAAGAGAAGTTAGGACCTCATAAGTGTTCACCCTAACCCACATACAGCACAGTATGGGTCATTTAGTTCTATTAAAACGTTTTTTTTTGTTTTGTTTCGGTTATCGTGCTATTTTTTTATGTTGTCATAATTCTGTATATTGACGTACTAATTATCGTGCACCCCTAGAAAATAGTGCCTGACTGACTATTCAAAGACCTTTTCAAATGTTAGTACCGTATTTTCCGGAGTATAAGTCGCTCCGGAGTATAAGTCGCACCGGCCGAAAATGCATAACAAAGAAGGAAAAAAACATATATAAGTCGCACTGGAGTATAAGTCGCATTTTTTGGGGACATTTATTTGATAAAACCCAACACCAAGAATAGACATTTGAAAGGCAATTTAAAATAAATAAAGAATAGTGAACAACAGGCTGAATAAGTTATATGACTCATAAATAACCAACTGAGAATGTGCCTGGTATGTTAACGTAACATATTATGGTAAGAGTCATTCAAATAACTATAACATATAGAACATGCTATACGTTTACCAAACAATCTGTCACTCCTAATCGCTAAATCCAATGAAATCTTATAAGTCGAGTCTCTTACGTTAATAAGCTAAATAATATTATTTGATATTTTACGGTAATGTGTTAATAATTTCACACATAAGTTGCTCCTGAGTATAAGTCGCACCCCCAGCCAAACTACAAAAAAAACTGCGACTTATAGTCCGAAAAATACGGTAATAACGCTCAAGAGTGTCTGCATAATAGTGTGCCTTTAAAGTGGAGACGGTTCATACTATTTTCCTGTCCTTTTCGCTTTGTAAATTGTATGAAGTAAGACTATAGACAAGGCAAGTTGTTCTTTGGCTTTCTTTTGCTTTTTCAGTTGTGTGATTAATTGCAGATGAATATGAAAAAGATGAATATATTTAAGGGGACAGTGATGCTTAAGTGAGTATACAGTATATGATATTGAATGATATGGAGCATTTTAAAAATATAAACAAATCACTTATGAAATGCAACATTTTGGCATTGTGTGTTGATGTGCAGGTAGGAGGTTAGAACGCAGGAACCTTGCTTTTTAGAGGCAGAACACATTTCAGTGAAACCAGCATATCTTTAGTGTCGATAATAGAATATGAAGTTTTAATGTGAGATTGTAAGTTCTTAACCTTTATAATTTAAACGTTTGCAGGCGGTCTTTCCAGTATAAGCACTATCTTTAAAGTTATCTAATACTATAGTTCCCTCTTTCTCGAGGCTGTAAATTATATGAAAGAGGTTTCCGTTGTCGGTTGCCCATTAAGGGCCAGATTCTCACAGCAATGTTAAGTACATTGTATTATTTTCTATTCATTTTGATTGATTCATAACATGTAAAAAGGCCTCTCTTTCAGTTTGCCATAAGCGTTGATAGAGTGAATTACTGAAAGCTGAAGCATGTACTTCCTGAATTGTGGCCGTTGGAAGTGAACTGACCATGGCCCTGCTTGACCACCCCTACAGGTGCTTAAAAAAGACAGTCAAGAGTTTGTGGCGCGGAGTTACTGGGACGTTCTGAGGCGAGGCGCCAGCCAAATCCTCTTTTCTGACCTGGCAGAGGTACATAGACCCGACTGTCCTCTGTGGTTTTCATTCCTCCCTTCACCCTTTTACCATTTTAATTTTCATCATCATCATCCCTGTGTTTTGTGTTCTCATCAAGCATGCCACGGTACGACTTGAATGAAATGCATGAAGACGTTGGGGCTATTATCCCCCCAAAATTTACTTGCGTAAAAAAATATAATGTTTCGTCAAGTTCCCCGATCCTTTTAAAGTGATTTATCGTAACTTAACTTTATAAAATTGTGTCTCAAAAGTCTTTATTCATTTCCGTCCTTCATAACAGTCAATATGTACCTGCATATCTTTTCCACTATCCCATAATGTGTCATTGTTTGTTTGTGTTCTCTCACCATATTTATTTCTAAAAATATGTTTTCCTCTTTAAAGTTTACATAATCATAAGCTTTTTTCTATTTATATTCTTTTATTTGCTTGAAGGGGAACTGCACTTTTTTTAACCTATAATTCACAATCCTCATGAGAGACATGAACACATATATTTGAAAAAAAAAAAATCCATTCTTACTCGTAAATTATGTAAATAAAAGTCTGCTTACAGTAGAGCCATTGGGAACCAAGATGTCTATTGCCTTTATTCCGACCATAAAACCCAATAAATAACCATTCAAAAAGTGCCAACAATACTACATTTAGATCTCATGACCTGAATATTAACCAAGTATTAGCGATATTGTTATTATAAGCGCTAACGTTAAGGACCTACATTTAGCGGCGCATTGATCAGAGAGGTAACTTCCTTATGCTGCTATATTGACATCATGACCTGGTGAGCTGCTTTTTCAACGCGGCGCTCGTAAAAGTTAATTCCGGATTATAAATCATGCCTCTCACCTGGATAGTAAAATGATGTGGACATAAACTGATAAGTTGGTAAACTTTGACAGCCAACTTCGATCTGGAAATGGCCAAAAAGCCGCTTTTTTCTACCCCCCTTTTTTCTTTACGAGAACTATGAGTCATTCTTCATCTAAACAGGAATAGATCAACATCCTGACAGTTAGCATCCCAGTGAGAGCAAACATTGTACAGTAAGTGATGTTTTATTATGTTTGTTGGCTGTCATATCTGCAGTGAGTAGTAATCAGTGTTGTTGAAGGAAAAAGCGAATGTCGTGATACATTTTTGAAATTAATACGCCACCATATGTATGCTTAAAGTGAGCAAAGTACGTCAATATTACATGTTTTTATGAATGTGGCGTTACTACATTAAATATATGCTTATAGCGTGTATGTAAAACCTTGATGGAAGTGTTTGGATGTTTTTTAAGTGCTTTATAAGCAGAATAAAGCGACTCCCATAGGCTCCATTGTATGCAGACTTTTGCCATACTTGCCAACCCTATCGGATTTTCCGGGAGACTCCCGAAATTCAGCCCCTCTCCCGAAAACCTCCCGGGACAAATTTTCTCCCGAAAATCTCCCGAACTTCAGGCGGAGCTGGAAGCCACGCCCCTTCCAGCTCCATGCGGACCTGAGTGACGTCTCAACAGCCTGTATTCACGTCCACTTTCCCACAATATAAACAGCGTGCCTGCCCAAACATGTTATAACTGTAGAATGATCAAGGGCGAGTTCTTGGTTTCTTATGTGGGTTTATTGTTAGGCAGTTTCATTAACGTCTTCCCAGCGCGGTAACAACACACAACAACAGCAGTCGTGTTTTATTCTACCGTAAAGCAGTTCGTCTGCCGTAAACAGCAATGTTGTTGTAATATATTGAGTTGGAGGCAATAACCAGGCGAGGTGATGAAGTATGTCTCTTTACTGTAGACTTCAGAACAGACTCACACACTTGACGTCAGGTGCGCAACACCACGTAAATCGTTGGCCAACCAAAAAGTAACCCCACTACACTATAGCCAACAATCACCAGGAGATGGCAACAGACAAACATAGATCACTCTATTACATTCCTCCCCTTTTAGAAATGTAGAAATTACTCAAAATAAATAAACAACCCAACCAAAAAATGCAGCAGCTCAATTAAAAAACTGAACTTAAGCCACATTCTTTTTTTTTTTTTAGTACTGAACTCTTAACCCTCATTTGTAAACAATAACATGCTTATTATACAAACAGTATTTGTACACCTTTAACACAGATTTTTATACTGTCTTCAGAGATTGTTTTTTTGGTGGTACTCGAAACCTTTCTGGGTACCTGCTAAAGGGTGTTCAGCATGGTTAGAAAAATAGTGACAGAGAATAGAACACGGATGGACAATTCAACCCTTAACTCAACAATGAGTAGATGAGTGTTATGTGTGTGTATATGTGTAAATAAATGAACACTGAAATTCAAGTATTTATTTTATTTATATATATATATATATATATATATATATATATATAATGTGTATATATATATATATAATAAAATAAATATATATAATAAAATATATATATATATATATATACATATAAATAAATATGAAATACTTGACTTGGTGAATTCTAGCTGTAAATATACTCCTCCCCTCTTAGCCACGCCCCCAACCACGCCCCGCCCCATCCCGACCACGCCCCCACCCCCCACCTCCCGAAGTCGGAGGTCTCAAGGTTGGCAAGTCACATTTATTTACTAGTTAGAGTGCATAAAAACATGTATATATGTCTGCATGTCTTACATAGGACTTGTAAATGATAGGCAAAATTCCCAAAAAAGTGCAGGTCCCCTTTAAATTAATTAATTTTTGAAGAACTCACGCTTAAACATCCTCCATATTGTCATTTCATAAGACAAAAACATATCGAGTATGTAATTAATTTATCTTCCGTTTGTCTATGTGTTGCTATTATTTGGAAGTATTTCTACTGCATCGGTGTGTTTAATAATGATATATATATACATGATGTCATCTAAAATATGTAATATAATATAGTCTACTGTAGTCTAACCTAGGCAGCACGGTGGAACAGGGGTTAGTGCGTGTGCCTCACAATAAGAAGGTCCTGGGTCCGATCCCCGGGCTTGGGGTCTTTCTGTGTGGAGTTTGCATGTTCTACCCTCCGGGTACTCCGGCTTCCTCCCACCTTCAAAGACATGCACCTGGTGATAGGCTGATTGGCAACACTAAATTGGCCCTAGTGTGTGAATGTGAGTGTGAATGTTGTCTGTCTATCTGTGTTGGCCCTGCGATGACGTGGCGACTTATCTAGGGTGTATCCCGCCTTCCGCCTGAATGCAGCTGGGATAGGCTCCAGCACCCCCTGGGAACCCGAAAGGGACAAGCAGTAGAGAATGGATGGATGGATAGTCTAACCTAGTATAGTAGTGTGGTATAATATAATTAATTGTAGATTTTGCAGTATTGTAGGTATCTTATTTTTCAAATTTCTAACATTAATGACACTGAATTTAATAATTATTAGTATTTTATCCAATAAACCGCACCATATACAAACATGAAAATGTGAAGGTAAGTTGTAGGTCAGAATAGGCTAAATGGTTTGTAATCAGCAGCCTGCACATTCTTATAGTGAAGTTTGCCATGGGAGGAAGAGCAAGAAAACATCCCCAGTGAAGCACTTTGGGGGTGTTGGTAATGATTAATAACATGCTAACACAGAGCAAGCTGGCTAGCTGTCTAATGACAGGCTTTGTGCTGTGGTGGCAGCGGAAGCTAAAGTGTAGGTAATGACAGTGGTGCGTAATGGGTCTGACCTTGTATTTACTCTATCCAAGGTGCCTTTCATCTGCCAGTGTGTCAAATGGACAGAGCACACACAGCATCAGGTAGAGGGCTAAGGAATAAACATATGAGCTAAAAAGAAAAACATTTGCAAAATTTTTGAGATTGCACCATTAAGCAAACATACACAAAACACAGCACGATGGTGCAATTACGAATACCGTACATTGAAGTGAGATGTGATGCATTTGATCAGATACATATAGAAAAAGAGAAAGAGATACAATCAACAAATAGGTAAGAGAGGCCTAGAGTAGAGGCCAGAGGTCAGCAGTGAACAAATGTTGAGGGTACAAAGTGGGTGGGTCAAAGAGAGGCTCGGGAAGCACTTTTAGGGCGAAAGAAAGAAGCTGGTCGTGTTTAAAGAAAGATGTGTTTACTCAACAGATTAGTCAAGCCCTCTGCTTTTGTCTGGCAAAGGAGGCTCTCTGACTGACAGCTAGAGGAGGAGGCATTGACAGGTCCTGGGAGGCGAAAGGAAACCAGAGTAAACTGAGAACATGTAGTATGAGAGGAAAATAAGTGACTGGGGAGGACTGACAGAAGGTGGGCGAAAAGACCGGGTCATGGGAAGAAAAAGGTGGACTAACCTGAGCCCTGAGAATGTGTAACTGACTGACAGTTGGACTGACTTTACTGAACGAGCTGCTCCTAGGTGGTATTAGTCAAAGATGAGTTCGGAACAGCATTTTAGTGTTTACATTACTAATGACTGTTTTTACCCTTCACTTTATGATCAAAGTCTGCTGTAACACCGACACACGCTCACCAGGTGTAAGCTAGTGCTCTATGGGGTGAAGTAATCGTTATGTTGTCATGGGGCTGGTGCTGCGACACTTCCAGGAATGATAACCTTGTTTTGATCACTTTGGCACTGTTGATGTTCCACCAGCTCTGTTCAGTGTGTTTTGTGCTGAAAAATGGTGAAATATAGAAAACATCATATTACATGGAATCAAGATGCTCTATATTCAAGCTATGCTTTGTTCAAATCCCAAATCCATTCCAACACAAAAAGAACAACTGACACAAAGATGTTTATATTTCACTTACACAAACTGACAGTGCTTTCATTTACTCGTACTACATGGACTGACAAATTGGAGAAAGAGCACAGACATGGGCTTGCTGTGTCAGGTGTAAAATGAAAGATACAATTAATGTTGCTTTTCTTAAAAGTACAGCGGTGCCTTGGTTTAGGGGTGTCCTAACATAACTTTTTCACTTCCGATACGATACCCATATTGCAGTGTTAAGTATTGGCCGACATCGATATCAATCCGATACGAGATCATTACAAATCATACGTACTTGCATTTTTATTCTGTTTTCAGGATCTCCGCATGTTTCAAAGAGTCAAATTTTAAAGGGGAACATTATCACCAGACCCATGTAAGTGTCAATATATACCTTGATGTTGCAGAAAAAAGACCATATTTTTTTTAACCGATTTCCGAACTCTAAATGGGTGAATTTTGGAGAATTAAACGCCTTTCTATTATTCGCTCTCGGAGCGATGACGTCACAACGTGACGTCACATCGGGAAGCAATCCGCCATTTTCTCAAACACATTACAAACACCGAGTCAAATCAGCTCTGTTATTTTCCGTACCTTGAAGACATCATGCCTCGTCGGTGTGTTGTCGGAGGGTGTAACAACACGAACAGGGACGGATTCAAGTTGCACCAGTGGCCCAAAGATGCGAAAGTGGCAAGAAATTGGACGTTTGTTTCGCACACTTTACCGACGAAAGCTATGCTACGACAGAGATGGCAAGAATGTGAGAATGTGTGGATATCCTGCGACACTCAAAGCAGATGCATTTCCAACGATAAAGTCAAAGAAATCTGCCACCAGACCCCCATTGAATCTGCCGGAGTGTGTGAGCAATTCAGGTACAAAAGACCTCGGTAGCACGGCAAGCAAGGCAGTTTGTTCCCGCAGACGAGCGAGCTAAACCCCCTGGGTGTCTTGGCTCACACCGTCCCTTATGCCACCGAAGATGATCAAGAGAAGAATATCGACCCTAGCTTCCCTGGCCTGCTGACATCAACTCCAAAACTGGACAGATCAGCTTTCAGGAAAAGATAGCGGATGAGGGTATATCTACAGAATATATTAATTGATGAAAATTGGGCTGTCTGCACTCTCAAAGTGCATGTTGTTGCCAAATGTATTTCATATGCTATAAACCTAGTTCATAGTTGTTAGTTTCCTTTAATGCCAAACAAACACATTCCAATCGTTGGTTAGAAGGCGATCGCCGAATTCGTCCTCGCTTTCTCCCGTGTCGCTGGCTGTCGTGTCGTTTTCGTCGGTTTCGCTTGCATACGGTTCAAACCGATATGGCTCAATAGCTTCAGTTTCTTCTTCAATTTCGTTTTCGCTACCTGCCTCCACACTACAACCATCCGTTTCAATACATGCGTAATCTGTTGAATCGCTTAAGCCGCTGAAATCCGAGTCTGAATCCGAGCTAATGTCGCTATACCTTGCTGTTCTATCCGCCATGTTTGTTTGTATCGGCATCACTGTGTGACGTCACAGGAAAATGGACGGGTTAAAATAACGATGGTTAAAATCAGGCACTTTGAAGCTTTTTTAGGGATATTGCGTGATGGGTTAAATTTTGAAAAAAACTTCGAAAAATAAAATAAGCCACTGGGAACTGATTTTTAATGGTTTTAACCCTTCTGAAATTGTGATAATGTTCCCCTTTAAAGGGGTCCTTTTATGCAAAACCTACCGAAAATTTGAAATCAAACCATGGAGGCATTACGAAGATATTATAAAACCATCTTGCCTTCCCTCATATTTCTTCTAAATGAGCCGTTTGGAATTTGCCCAACTTGTGACGTTTTCCCAACACGTGACATCAGCACAGGCCTAAATCTGCGATTTTTTACAAAAAATTGGATTTACGATTTTTCCCGATTTTTTTTTTCCTTACTTTAAAAAAAACAAACCAATGAATACAAATGACAGAGATCATTCTAAACAAGTGTTGCTTTTATTTGATCAAAAACTAGTACCGGTAGTTTGAAATGACACTGCATACCCTGCATCTTATTCCTAGCAAGATTCTAATTCGTATAATGTTCTTTTTAGACTAGATGTCAAATGTAATTGTTATGCAATTATTTTCAATGAACTACATTAAGAGCTTCCTCTAGGAGGCAACACTTCTGCTTGAATAAAATACTTGTGTAAACAAAAATGTAGCATTGTACATTGCATTTAAATAAATAATAATCCCCAACATTGAGATTAAAAAAGTGCAAACATAAAACTTTCGTCTTGAAAAAAACACTTCTGTAAATAAAAATGCTGCATTGCACATTGCTTGCAAATAAATAAACTTCAATAAAATAATAAAGACACCATCCATCCATTTTCTACAGCTTGTCCCAATAATTATTAAATAGTAATACAAATCAATCAGATCAATAAAGAGCAAACTCAAAACTTGTCTTGAATAAAATAATTATGTAAATAAAAATGTAGTATTGTACAAGCAAATAATTAAACAAGTACAACATTGAGATGACTCTATATAGTTTTAGTTAGTAGCTAAACGCAGGCTTTTCAATGGCGTATCCTGGGCTCTTTGTAAGTGTGTACTAATGTTAGAAACAATGTACAATTCATTGCACATGTAATACATCACTATATTGATGATTAAATGCATTATAATTCCACAAAAGTTTTGCAGAAGCACACGCGTGTACGAGCTGTCCGGTTTGTACGTGCAGAGCGACTTCTTCAGTGATCGCCCTGTGCATTGTTATCCTTTCTCATCATACATGGTATCATCATAAATACCTGGTGTAGACGATTCCACCAGTCAGATGCTTTTTAGGTGGAGTTTGTTTCCGATCTTGTTTGCTTTGTCAAGAGTTGCATTTCCCCCACTCGGCTCGATGCCGTTACAGACGCTGGAATACATTTGTTGTGCTGCTGCCTTTTTTAAACAAACTTTGCAGCTTCACTTGTTCCACGCCTGTTACCAAAAGCACTGACGACACTTTTCTTTTTGTTGGTACAAGCGTCTTGCTTTCGTTCGCGTTAGCATTAGCCATGTTTTAATAGGTGTGTAATCCGCTAAGGAAGTAAGTGGGCGAGCGAGGGCTACGGAAATTAATGGGGGCAAAAAGTAAGCCGGAGCAAGAGGAGAAAAACTTTGATTTTTAAAGGGGAACATTATCACAATTTCAGAATTATTAAAACCATTAAAAATCAGTTCCCAGTGGCTTATTATATTTTTCGAAGTTTTTTTCAAAATTTTACCCATCACGCAATATCCCTAAAAAAAGCTTCAAAGTGCCTGATTTTAACCATCGTTATAAACACCCGTCCATTTTCCTGTGACGTCACATAGTGAAGTCAACACAAACAAACATGGCGGAAAGAACAGCAAGCTATAGCGACATTAGCTCGGATTCAGCCTCGGATTTCAGCGGCTTAAGCGATTCAACATATTACGCATGTATTGAAACGGATGGTTGTAGTGTGGAGGCAGGTAGCGAAAACGAAATTGAAGAAGAAACTGAAGCTATTGAGCCATATCGGTTTGAACCGTATGCAAGCGAAACCGACGGAAACGACACGACAGCCAGCGACACGGGAGAAAGCGAGGACGAATTCGGCGATCGCCTTCCAACCAACGATTGGTATGTGTTTGTTTGGCATTAAAGGAAACTAACAATTATGAACTAGGTTTACAGCATATGAAATACATTTGGCAACAACATGCACTTTGAGAGTGCAGACAGCCCAATTTTAATCAATTAATATATTCTGTAGACATACCCTCATCCGTGCTCTTTTCCTGAAAGCTGATCTGTTCAGTTTTGGAGTTGATGTCAGCAGGCCAGGGAAGCTAGGGTCGATAGGGGGTTTAGCTCGCTCGTCTGCTGGAACAAACTGCCGCCATTGCTTGCCGTGCTTTGTCCCTGAATTGCTCACACACTCCGGCAGATTCGATGGGGGTCTGGCGGCAGATTTCTTTGACTTTATCGTTGGAAATGCATCTGCTTTGAGTGTCGCAGGATATCCACACATTCTTGCCATCTCTGTCGTAGCATAGCTTTCGTCGGTAAAGTGTGCGGAACAAACGTCCAATTTCTTGCCACTTTCGCATCTTTGGGCCACTGGTGCAACTTGAATCCGTCCCTGTTCGTGTTGTTACACCCTCCGACAACACACCGACGAGGCATGATGTCTCCAAGGTGCGGAAAACAGTCAAAAAAACAGAAAATAACAGAGCTGATTTGACTCGGTGTTTGAAAAAATGGCGGATTGCTTCCCGAGAGCGAATATTACAAAGGCGTTTAATTTGCCAAAATTCACCCATTTAGAGTTCGGAAATCGGTTAAAAAAATATATGGTCTTTTTTCTGCAACATCAAGGTATATATTGACGCTTACATAGGTCTGGTGATAATGTTCCCCTTTAATTTTAGAAATCGTCTGTAACTAAAAACTCAAATTTATCGATAAAATCGATCTATTGCCCAGGTCTACGTCAGCAGATATCTCCATATATGGTTGATATTTACCCGAAGAGTTTTGCGCCAGTCGAGGCTGTATACTTCACTTCCCCAAGAAAGGCGATCTGGGTATCCCAAGCAAATGCAAAGGAATTACACTCACTCCAATCGCAGCTAAAATATACAATGCATCCATCCATCCATTTTCTACCGATTGTCCCTTTGCAATGCTCCTCAATCGTATTCAACCAAAGATTGGAAATCTGCTTAGAAAAGATCAGAGTGGATTCAGGATGAATCCTTTGACAACTTGCCAAATTCTCACTGTCAGGAGATTACCGTAATCAAAGGTGTCAAAGCGAAAAACCTACAGAAATCTACAAAAAGCATTGCTGGTTTTTGTAGATTTTTAAAAAAAACCTTTTGACTCTGTGTACAGAACAAAAATGACAAGCATCTTAAAGGCATATACTATACCTGCCGAAACCGCCCATGCAATAGTGATGCTCTACAAACACTCGAGCCATAGTCAGATCACCAGATGGTGACAGATTATTTTTTTTACATCTGTGCTGGTGTGATCCACGGAGACACCCTTGCCCCCTTTTTATTCGTCCTCTGTCTTGACTATGTGCTAAGCACCTTTGTAGATACACACAGTGACCTGGGATTTACTTTGAACAAACCCAGAAGCAGGCGATACCCATTCATAACCAATGCAGACTATGCATATGATATAGCTCTCTTTGCAGACAATGCAGTGGATGCTGAGAGACTGTTAGACATGCTTGAAACTGCTGACAGCTGTATTGGCCTCCATGTTGATTCGAAGAAAACAGTGTTTATGACCATCAATACTGCGGGGGCGATCAAAGCTCGAGACACAGTGTGTCGCAGATTCACTTATCTTTGTAGATACATAGCCTCTACCGAAAGGGACAGACTTATCTTTGTAGATACATAGCCTCTACCAAAAGGGACATCAAAATACGTATCTCAAAGACATTGGCAGCCTTGGACAGACTAAAAATAGTGTGGAAATCAATATTACCTTGTATATGGTTCAATCATCTGGTTACTCACAAGAAGGTTAGAAAGCATGTTGGAGATCGCCTGAGGTTTTGAACATCTCGTGGGAAGAGCATCCTTCAAAGCAACAGCTTCATGGTGGCTTGGCAGCGTTATCAACAACAATCAAAGAACGATGCTTGAGATTCTTTGGCCACTGCTGCAGAAGCAAGGAAGAACTTGAAAGGGATGTACTGCTATGGACAACAAGGGCCTGATTGACGAAGATCCAAATACCACGCGTTAATCAATGTGTGCAATCTATAAAATAGCGTGTACTATTAGTGGGCGTGTTGCGTGCGATTTACTAACACTGCGTGTGTCATTGAAGAGTGTTGGAGACCGCCTAATTTAAATAAGGATTTTGCGTACCACGGAGGCACTTTTTTACTGCATATTCATGTTATAATACTCTACCTGTGGCGTTTTGCTATGTTTTCAAACAAGCAGGAGACATCTACTACTTTGTATGGGCATTTTAGCAGCAGTGCATTGACACGGAAATCTACGGAAATTACTGAAGGTGTTTGGAGCAGAATATTCAAAACGGCTGACTGAATTTGTGGCATTTTGTTACATTGTAGACAATATTTTCACATACTTTGCAAATTGTAACTACATTTGGATATGGTTTAATGCAGTGGTCCCCAACCACCGGCCCGTGGATCAATTGGTACCGGGCCGCACAAGAAATAAAAAAGAAATAAAAATAAAAAAAAATTATTTTTATTTTTTTAAATTACTGTAAATCAACATAAAAAACACAAGATACACTTACAATTAGTGCACCAACCCAAAAAAAACTCCCTCCCCCATTTTTACCACGCGTTAATCAACACTAAAGGGTTGTTTCCTTCTGTTATTAATATTTCTGGTTACTACATTATATATCAACATAGATCAATACAGTCTGCAGGGATATAGTCCGTAGGCACACATGATTGTATTTTTTTATGGAAAAAAAATGAAAATACCCCAAATTTTCAAGCGTTGACCAGTCCGCAGCTACAAAAAGGTTGGGGACCACTGGTTTAATGGATACAATGAAACACAGATAAGCATATAAAGTAGAGATGTCCGATATCGGCCGATAAATGCTTTAAAATGTAATATCGGAAATTATCGGTATCGGTTTCAAAAAGTAAAATTTATGACTTTTAAAAACGCCGCTGTACGGAGTGGCACACGGACGTAGGGAGAAGTACAGAGCGCCAATAAACCTTAAAGGCACTGCCTTTGCGTGCCGGCCCGATCACATAATATCTACGGCTTTTCACACACACAAGTGAATGCCATGCATACTTGGTCAACAGTCATACAGGTTACACTGAGGGTGGCCATATAAACAACTTTAACACTGTTACAAATATGCGCCACACTGTGAACCCACACCAAACAAGAATGAAAAACACATTTCGGGAGAACATCCGCACCGTAACACGACATGTTGGCATTTTTTTCCATAACTTGAGTTGATTTATTTTGGAAAACCTTGTTACATTGTTTAATGCATCCAGCGGGGCATCACAACAAAATTAGGCATAATAATTCCACGACTGTATATATCGGTATCGGTTGATATCGGAATCGGTAATTAAGAGTTGGACAATATCGGGATATCGGATATTGGCAAAAAAGCCATTATCGGACACCTCTAATATAAAGTCAACTTGTTTTTCCACTCTACTGGTACTTTCAGTTCTCTAACAACTATTAAATTATGTAGCTCGATGGATATGTCTAATATTTTTATTTCTACCGTCTAAAATGTATGACGGAAGATTCTCGTCTGACACGTGCTAAACGAAACGCAAAATAGTGCTCGCAAAATAGCTATGAGTGATGATAAATCACTTTGTGTGTACTAAATAATTATATTTGCATCTTCTCTCTGTATTGTGGCCATTTGGATGATCAGCATATATGTTGCATATTAATGAAGACAGAAATGCAAAATGGATTGCACCCCTTATTCTGCTCACTTAAGAGACAAAATCCACTTTTCACATATTTAGTAAATCAACTGTGCGTGTGTTTAGTTTGCACGTGTTTTAATACATGCAAACCTCAAGTAAATCAGGCCCCAAGACACGGCAACACTGGTGTTGGTCAACCAAAGCCACATATATTCAGCAAAGTGTACATGATGCCAACTGTGAAGCTGAAAATCTGAAAACATTGATAGAACATTGGGCACATGTAGAGGCAACCTCGCCTGACCAGAGAGCAATATCATTTTATCACTTTATTGCTGCTGGGTGACTTAATGGGCTGATTAAAGCAAATTCAATTCATGCGCTTCAGTGTCTTCCGGTGTTTTTTTTCATGACATTCATGTTTTCATCTATATTAAAATAACTGCAAAAAGTATTTTCTTGGGCCCGGAGCCCACGCTTGCAGTTCATGCCAGCATCGTCCATGAGCCACGTAGTGCAGGCAAAAACCTCATTTAAGTATGACTTTTGCACTTGCTATCAATTTAACAAGCAATCTCAGTAGATCACACACAACTTGCCCACTAATAGTACACACAATTTTATAGTTTGCACACTCTGTTTAGCGCGGATGTTTGGATCTTCGCAGATATGCCAAAACCAGGCCAATGTAGGTCACTATACTGTATTAAATGCTATATAAGCTTGATAAAGCAGATTACTGTAATATATAAGAACACATCTCATTAATAACTAATTCGATTTTTTGAATAAACCACTTGCCAATAAAAAAAGACAAGCTGTGTTCTAAAATTGCCCGTGGACTCCACTTTGGACACCCCTAGTTTACAGTGTTTCTTTAATGGTAAGTCTAACAGGAAGAGCTTAATGAGTATTATTTTATGTTTAGTTAAGTTCTGTATTACCTGAAATAAAGCATTAAAAGTTCCAGCGTGACCAATGATGATAATGTTCATTTACCCATTAAATATTTATTTTGCATTGTTTTCTGCATGGAAAATTATCTCAGTGTTCATACAATTCAGTTTTAACAGAATAACAAAATCCAATTTACCACTGTGTTAGGACAAATTGTCATTATACTTACAGGAAATGGAAATGGAAGAAAATATGGAGTTCTTCTTTTTTTTCCACTCCTCTGTGACAATGGAAATTGTTGTTGATTCATTCATTCATTTGTGAATCCTTGAATACTGGGCTCCAAAGTTCTTCCACCTCATCACTACATCCCAAAAGTGTTAGATGGGCTTTAGGTCAAGGCTCTGTGCTCTTTTTTTCAACACAAAATTCATCCAAGCATGCCCTTATAGACCTTGCATTGTTCCTTGTGACACAGTTGTACTGGAACATGACTGCTTCAGAACTGTGGAAGAAAAGAATTGTCCAGAAAATCCTGGTCGGATGAATGAATGGTAACTGAGATAGACTGACAACTTATTGGTTATTTAACCAATTTTCAGTGCCATGTCTTAAGACTTTTTTCCCACCCAATTTCACAAAAATACTCAAAATATTTCCCCACAGTGGTAACAATGTACGTATGTCGCTCTTCCTTTGCAACAATCCTAACTATTGGCATTACTGTGTCTTAATCGAGGTTGACATACAGGTCTTGTTTAACCTTTTTTTTTGTCTTGCCTTGGGTTTTAGGATTTTACTCTTGAGGTAGAACCCTATTTAACATTTAACGGTGACGAGAATGACATAAATGCTCCTCCGTCTTTGGCAAATATGCGATTGGACCCAATATGATGTCTGCATATGGTAGCATGGCCATGGATAACAAGGTTTGGCACTGTTGGGCATGGCCGCAAGGGAGAATTGTTATTTACTTCCCCTTCTTCTGCTTTTATTGGAACCGCTTAAATCCCAATCACCTTTTTCTGAGGCGTTATTCTAGTAATTTTAGTTCAGTAACTAGTAAGGAGAACAAATACTATAGTACAATGGCTGTTAAGTAACTAAATTCTGGCACTTTTTCGGAACGGGAAGTGAATAGATGATAAATAATTATAAATCAAACAAAAAAGTAAAAGGTGGAGTCAGCTCACATTCTTCGCATTTGTGTTTTGTTGTTGTTGCTGCAACTGTTTATGGTCTGACACTAGATCTGGCATATGTGGCAATGTGCATGTGATGTGGTTTGAATGTGTATGTTCACCAGCCACTGTACATGTGTGTCTTTATCTGTCTCAGTCCTCCTTTTGTCTCTCCTTCTCTTACCTCTTCTCACTGCCTATATTCCTGTTTTACCTGCAGCATGTTGGGTGGCAATGAGCATGCACGTTTGGGGGTAATGAGCATGCCAGTTTCCTAATGTATTGTTTCTGTGCGCCAATGTACAGTAAGTTCTATTTCTTTTCCAAGGTCTGTTGTGTTTCCTACCGTCACAACATTAATCACCAGTCTGGGTTACATGGAGAGATTATTAGAATCCTTGTGTTGCGCTCTATTGTTTTGGTGTTACAAGAAATAACAGTTCAGTCACACACAATTAGTGACCACTTCCAAGAGTTAGTGATGATCCTTGCCCTCAGACAATGAAGTAGTCAAACTTTTCACAAAACAAATCGTTTTGTTTTTTCGTATAAAATAAATGTTAACAATGCCTTGGATCGCCTATTTGAGATGCGACCTGAACTGGTGTATTGATGTCATTATGGCTGCTGACAGTGTTCTGTTGTTTCATTGACATGATTTGCAAACGTTTGGCACCATGGTTGCCATTTTGGATCTATGATGGCCTAAACCTTCTCATTAGCTGTTTCTCAATACACATTCATATCTGTAATTTGTGAGATGTTTTGCAACAAGTTTTGTTCCGATTCAAAATATCTTGCCGGTAACTGTCAAAATGCTCAAAGGGTGTTATGGACTTTGGTTTACTCCTTTTTGGATTAGTCTGCAATACACTAATTAAAGTATTTGGTATTGAGAAACAGACTGCAAATTTTTGAAAGAAAAAGGTTTGTGCACTCACAGATCTTCTATCTTTCCCCCCTTATATTAGCGTGCAGATGAGAATATAACCATTGACACCACCCTACTGGTCCATTTTTTTGGGAAGAAAGGGAAGGCTGAGCTCACGTTTGATGACTTTTACAGGTACAGTATTATTCAGTATAACCAGCACAAAAACTGTGATCTTCTAAGGCAGGGGTCGGCAACCTTTACCAGTCAAAGAGCCATTTTGACCAGTTTCACAAATTATAGAAAACAATGGGAGCTGCAAATTTTTTTTGAAATAACACTGCATACAAATTTTTTTGCTTTGTGCTATGTATAACCAGGGGTCTCAGACACACACCTCTATGTGGAATTTGAAAGCTGGTGCGGCACGCAGGTTTTAAATGAATAGCGCTTGTCAGCGTCATGCGTGCCGTGATGGTACAGCATATAGCACCCATTACAGTCAGCGTGCCTGATCAGACACACGTTGGATGGGGCTTCCGCTTGCTCACTGAGGTAACAGCAAGGCATACTTGTTCAACAACCACACAGGTCACACTGAAGGTGGCGGTATAAAAAAAAACTTTAACACTCTTACTAATAATGCGCCACACTGTGAACCCACACCAAACAAGAATGACAAACAAATTTTGGGAGAACATCTGCACCGTAGCACAACATAAACACAACAGGACAAATACCCAGAATCCCATGCAGCCCTAACTCTTCCGGGATACATTATACACCCCCGCTACCAAACCCCGCCCACCTCAACCGACGCACAGAGAGGGGGGAGGGGGGGTGTATAATGTAGCCCGGAAGAGTCAGGGCTGCATGGGATTCTGGGTGTTTGTTCTGTTGTGTTAAGGTGCAGATGTTCTCCCGAAATGTGTTTGTCATTCTTGTTTGGTTTTGGTTCAAAGTGTGGCGCATTATTAGTAAGAGTGTTAAAGTTGTTTTATATGGTCACCGTCAGTGTAACCTGTGTGGCTGTTGAGCAAGTATGCCTTGCTGTCACGTACGTGTGCAAGCAGAAGATGTATATTGTAAGTGTTGGGCTGGCACGCTGTTAATACAGATTGTAGAGGGCACCAAATAGGGTGAAAATCGGTGAATATTAATCCCGGGAGTTTTCTGCGAGAGGCACTGAAATCCGGAAGTCTCACAGGAAAATTGGGGGGTTCAGCAAGTAAGCTGCTGAGCCGCATCAGAGTGATCAAAGAGCCGCATGCGGCTCTGGAGCCGTGGGTTGCCGACCCCTGTGCTAAGGCAATGCTGACTTACCTAGGACAAATATCAGAACTCTTTACCGCGTTTCAGGTAATCGCTTCACCTCCTCTCATATTTTCAGGTTCATGGATAATCTCCAAACTGAAGTGCTGGAGATTGAATTTCTGACCTACTCCAAAGGGATGACCACCATCAGTGAAGAAGACTTTGCCAAGATCCTCTTGCGCTTCACCAATGTGGAGAATATCGGCGCTTACCTGGAAAATGTCAAGCAGAGCATACCTGATGAAAAGGTATAGTATAAGCATTATATCCTGACATAGTGGCCTCCACACTAATATACATTGTAAATCAATAAGACATTGCTTGTGTAAGCCTCTTGAACAAATAAGTGCTGCACATAGTGTTCTTGCGAGCAGCTTCCGCGAAAGCGTGTATTGCTATTAAAGGCCTACTGAAACCCACTACTACCGACCACGCAGTCTGATAGTTTATATATCAATGATGAAATCTTAACATTGCAACACATGCCAATACGGCCGGGTTAACTTATAAAGTGCAATTTTAAATTTCCCGGGAAACTTCCGGTTGAAAACATCTAGGTATGATGATGTATGCGCGTGACGTCAGTAGTTGAATCAGACATTTTGGAATAGGTCGGTCGCCAGCTTAAATCGTCTTTTTTCATCGCTAAATTCCACAGTATTCTGGACATCTGTGTTGGTGAATCTTTTGCAATTTGTTTAATGAACAATGGAGACTGCAAAGAAGAAACCTGTAGGTGCGATCGGTGTATTAGCGTCTGGCTACAGCAACACAACTAGGAGGACTTTGACTTGGATAGCAGACGCGCTATCCGACGCTAGCCGCCAACCGCATCTATGATCGGGTGAAGTCCTTCGTCGCGCCGTCGATCGCTGGAACGCAGGTGAGCACTGGTGTTGATGAGCAGATGAGAGCTGGCGTAGGTGGAGAGCTAATGTTATTAGCATAGCTCTATCGAGGTCCCGTAGCTAAGTTAGCTTCATTGGTGTCGTTAGCAACAGCATTGCTAGGCTTCGTCAGGCGGTACAGCATTAACCGTGTGGTTACAGGTCCAGAGTTTGGTAGTATTGTTGATATTCTGTCTATCCTTCCAGTCAGGGGCTTATTTCTTTTGTTTCTATCTGCAGTTAAGCACGATGCTATCACGTTAGCTCCGTAGCTAAAGTGCTTCGCTGATATATTGTTGTGGAGATAAAAGTCACTGTGAATGTCCATTTCGCGTTCTCGACTCTCATTTTTAAGAGGATATAGTATCCGAGGTGGTTTAAAATACAAATCCGTGATCCACAAAAGAAAAGGAGAGAGTGTGGAATCCAATGAGCCCTTGTTCCTAAGTTACGGTCAGAGCCAAAAAAGATACGTCCTGCACTGCACTCTAGTCCTTCACTCTCACGTTTTTCATCCACAAATCTTTCATCCTGGCTCAAATTAATGGGGTAATCGTCGCTTTCTCGGTCCGAATCGCTCTCGCTGCTGGTGTAAACAATGGGGAAATGTGAGGAGACTTTCAACTTATGACGTCACGCTACTTCCGGTACAGGCAAGGCTTTTTTTTATCAGCGACCAAAAGTTGCGAACTTTATCGTCGATGTTCTCTACTAAATACTTTCAGCAAAAATATGGCAATATCACGAAATGATCAAGTATGACACATAGAATGGATCTGCTATCCCCTGTTTAAATAAAAAAAATTCATTTCAGTAGGCCTTTAAATGGTATTTTAAATTTAATTCATCGCTTCAATGTATGCAAATTACCTTGGTTTTATCTGAAGTCCTGCTGGGGTGTGTTTTGTATTCCTCACTCATCTTTGCACTTAGCATCCTATGCCGCTCTTAAGGTAAGAAAGATAAAGGTGGTGCACTCAAAAAAAAAAGTATGTGATTAATCTCCGTTTATACATGATTCATGTGATATTTTATTGTGATTAGTCTCGAGCTACCTCGTTAAATTTGACAGCACCTAAAATATGTAGTATTTGTCTATAAGAAGTTGTTTACTATCAAAAAGCAAAACTGGACTAACATCATTTTACACACATCCATTATGCACATCACTGGCAGCACTCAACCCAATATAAAATTGGAAACATTTTGCAATATGGAACATAAAAAACTGGAATTAGAAAATGATATACAGTAGATACAGACAAAAACGTTTTCTAGCACATCAGAAATCACTGTTCTTATTGTTCATAAAGACAATATAATAACAGCAATAGATGTGTGCAGCAGCAGTGTTAATGGGTCTAACTAAAGTATTTGACACAATAACCACAATATTTAATTAATGAATTAAAACGATCTCAGTAAAACTAAAATAATGCCTATATGGTAACAATAGAAGAAAAAGTCAAACACAAATACAAACAGACAGAGTAGGAATTAAAAGTGTAGCGTAAATCACATTTTTGGGTGTAATAATAGATGATCAAATGAACTGGAAATCTCATATAAAATATACAACTCAAAGTGGCAAGAACTATTTAAATAATGAAAAAAGCCAAAAACATGTTCTAGACCAAAAATTACTCCATACTGTTTACTGCTCTCTAGTGTTACCATATCTGAGATATTTTGTGTAGAAATATGTGGAAACAATTACAAATGTACACTTCATTCATTAACAGTGTTACAAAGTGGTTAGAGCAGGGGTCCCCAAACTACGGCCCGCGGGCCGGATCCGGCCCCCCAGCATCCAAAATCCGGCCCACAGGAAGTCCCAGGTTAATTTTTATTTTATTTTATTTTTTATTTATTTATTTATTTTTTTAATATTTCCTTTCTAATCCATTTTCTACCGCTTGTTACTCTTGGTGTCTCCTAGCCGCTCAGGCAAATCATATTGTCTAAAAAATAATTTTCCCATCGATAACGTGACAATGTTAAATGTTGATGAACATCAATGTTAATTGATGTTAAATGACAAAACGGATTATAAAGACAATGTATATATGTATATATACATATATATATATATATATATATATATATATATATATATATATATATATATATATATACAAAAAAAAGGGAATAAGCGGTAGAAAATGGATGGATATATATATATATACTACACCTATATATATATACTACACCCACTCAGTGGCCTAGTGGTTAGAGTGTCCGCCCTGAGATCGGTAGGTTGTGAGTTCAAACCCCGGCCGAGTCATACCAAAGACTATAAAAATGGGACCCATTACCTCCCTGCTTGGCACTCAGCATCAAGGGTTGGAATTGGGGGTTAAATCACCAAAATGATTCCCGGGCGCGGCCACCGCTGCTGCCCACTGCTCCCCTCACCTCCCAGGGGGTGATCAAGGGTGATGGGTCAAATGCAGAGAATAATCTCGCCACACCTAGTGTGTGTGTGACAATCATTGGTACTTTAACTTTAACTTTAACTTTATATGTATATATATATATATATATATATATATACATACACACAGCCTGGCCCCCGGCCAAATTTTTTTAACCCAATTCGGCCCCCGAGTCAAAAAAATTTGGCGCGGCCACCGCTGCTGCTCACTACTCCCCTCACCTCCCAGGGGGTGATCAAGGGTGGTGGGTCAAATGCAGAGAATAATTTTGCCACACCTAGTGTGACAATCATTGGAGAAAGAAAGAAATAAAGAAAGAAAAAGGTCAGTTAAAATTATACACAATGTTGAATATAGAGAACATACAAACCCTTTGTTTATTGAATCAAAGATATTGAAATTAAATGATCTGGTAATTATTATTATTTTTTTGCACTTTAAGGGGTTGTTCAAACACAAAGTGTTTACAAAGTATAAGGAAGAAGAACAATGATAATTATTGAAAATAAAATATGATTATCTCTTTATGTGAATTGTGACCGAGTTAAATATTTATGAATAGAACTGTTGTATTTAGAAATCATTGACACAATTGTGTTACAAATTGGAAACAGGCAGTGAACATATTTGTAAGAAACTTTTATGAAGTAAAAAAGGGGTAGAATTAAATAAGCTCTGGTTCTTCCATTTTCAGCAAGTTGTAAAGAGAAATGGAAATATGTGATGTATCGTGTTTCCACTGCAGTGATGTACAACATAAACGTCAATGTCAAAAACAGAAAATAAATGTAGGGGGTTTGTGGTCCTTTTTAGTCACAAATCAGACTAAGAATACTAAGTCAGCAGTGAACCGGTGATCTGGACCATGTACGCTTTGTGTTAAACATCATCAAATAGTGAAGGTATCGTCACACAGCTGAACATTTTTACAATACAATCAAGTGTTTTTTTGTGGTTTAGCACTTTATCTTGAGAGTAAAGAAAGTCTTCAATTCCCTTTTATATCTGTTTGATATATTCCTCCTTCCTCTGTGAGTACCCCTGCCTCCCAGCAATGAATAGCACCTGAAATTTCCCACCACCATCGCTGCCTCAGGCTGTTGTCGCCCGCCACACTTTGGCGCTCCACTGCCTCACTCGACCACACACACATTCACACATGCACTTTCTTTCCTCTTTCCTACTATATATTGTATTAATTCATTTGCAATGTCATACTTGCATATTTCTTTTTATTTATAAGACAAAGCTGCCTTGATTATTTTTTCCAATTGATCAACGATCACCATTTGCTTTTGATTGACAGTTAAATATATCCTACTTTTACACACCTCTTTGTTCATCCAAGATTTAAAGTATGTTTTTTTTGGTCTTTCAGGGAATCACATTCGATGAGTTCCGATCCTTCTTCCAGTTTCTCAACAACCTGGAGGACTTTGCTATTGCCATGCAGATGTACAATTTTGCTGCTCGCTCCATCGGACAAGGTTGGAACCCAGCTTTTAAAACTAGCGCTACAAGCACATGTTGTCCTCCTTTTTGGTGTGCACAAACACACACACACACACACAGAAACAGTGTTTGTTTTTTGTTCCACCAGATGAGTTTGCAAGGGCAGTGTATGTGGCCACAGGTCTAAAGCTGACACGTCACTTGGTCAACACTATCTTCAAGATCTTTGACGTGGATCACGATGACCAGCTGTCTTACAAGGAGTTCATTGGCATCATGAAGGATCGGCTGCACAGAGGAGCCAGGGTGAGGAAAAGAATGTGAAAAAAATTAAGGGCCCTATTCACTGTTCTCTAATAGTGTAAAAATAGTGGATTTTTACACTATTATAATTTTTTTTAATATATAGTACAGGCCAAAAGTTTGGACGCACCTTCTCCTCATTTAATGCGTTTTCTTTATTTTCATGACTATTTACATTGTAGATTGTCACTGAAGGCATCAAAACTATGAATGAACACATGTGGATGTACTTATTAAAAAAGGTGAAATAACTGAAAACATGTTTTATATTCTAGTTGCTCTGATTACTGCTTTGCACACTCTTGGCATTCTCTCGATGAGCTTCAAGCACACCTGTGAAGTGAAAACCCTTTCAGGTGATTACCTCTTGAAGCTCAAAGAGAGAATGCCAAGAGTGTGCAAAGCAGTAATCAGAGCAAAGGGTGGCTATTTTGAATATACTAAAATATAAAACATTTTTTCAGTTATTTCACCTTTTTTATGTTAAGTACACATGTTTATTCAATACTTTTTTAATAACTTTGAATTCCAGTTGTATGATTAACCACATGCATTCATACAATAGATAAACAGCTCTGATAAATTTCCATATTCTTTAAAATATTTTTTTTTTTTAATAAAATCCTACCCAAACATTTAATGACGTCAAATACAAATAAGGCAACAAGAGAAATATCCAACATTTCTCTTTTCTAAATTAAATCTGTACGGCAGATATGGGCATCTACATCAACACTATTATTTGGCTTAGTGGCTCGACAGGACTGATTAAAAAATCAAAAATCAATAAAAATAAAAAGAAATCGATTATTGATTTGTTTTAATCGATTAAGAATTGTTACAAATAAGAATTGCGAATAATTCGAAAATCTTTTTTTTTTTGACACCACTAGTATTTACTAGTATACATACTTCTTGGCTCACTCATCGTGACCGACTCAATGAAATTCTGAGGAGTCATGTACAGCTGCCCTTCATATTCCACAGGGGCGGTATAACTCGGTTGGTAGAGCGGCCGTGCCAGCAACTTGAGGGTTGCAGGTTCGATCCCCGCTTCCGCCATCCTAGTCACTGCCGTTGTGTCCTTGGGCAAGACACTTTACCCACCTGCTCCCAGTGCCACCCACACTGGTTTAAATGTAACTTAGATATTGGGTTTCACAATGTAAAGCGCTTTGAGTCACTTGAGAAAAAGCACTATATAAATGTAATTCACCTCACAGAGCTGAACAACCGGAAGCGGTGTTCGTGGGACGACATGTGCACATCTCCATCCTCAAAGTCCATAGAATGTGCCTGTAAAATAAAAGACAGATGCAAATGTACTTTGAGGAAACTAGAATATAAAACATGTTTTCAGTTATTTCACCTATTTTTGGTAAGTACATAACTCCAGATGTGTTCATTCATAGTTTTGATGCCTTCAGTGACAATCTACAATGTAAATAGTCATGAAAATAAAGAAAACGCATTGAATGAGAAGGTGTGTCCAAACTTTTGGCCTGTACTGTATATTTAAACCATTTATTATAACCAAGACGTTACTGCTAGCTACAACCTCACTTCCTTTGACACTCACAGTATGTAGAGAAGAAAAGATTAGAGACATATAATGTCTTTACATATGAGGGGTCCATAAATTAAGCATTAATCCTTGAAAGACAGAGTTGGACTTATTTGTGCATCGCTAAGCATACTTGCCAACCCTCCCGGATTTTCCGGGAGACTCCCGAAATTCAGCGCCTCTCCCGAAAACCTCCCGGGACAAATTTTCTCCCGAAAATCTCCCGAAATTCAGGCGGAGCTGGAGGCCACGCCCCCTCCAGCTCCATGCGGACCTGAGTCCGCTTTCCCACAATATAAAGCACGTCTACAGTAAAGCAGTCCGTCTGCCGTAAACAGCAATGTTGTGACACTCTTTAACAGGACAATACTGCCATCTAGTGCATTTGATGAAAGCACTTTAGTGCGTGCCACACAGCAATGCATCTCATCAGAGAGGGTGTTCAGCATGGTTAGAAAGATAGTGACAGAGAATAGAACAAGGATGGACAAGTCAACCCTTAACTCAACAATGAGTAGATGAGTGTTATGTGTGTGTGTATATGTGTAAATAAATGAACACTGAAATTCAAGTATTTATTTTATTTATATATATATATATATGTGTATATATATATATTTATATATATATATATATATATATATATATATATATATATATATATATATATATATATATATATATATAGCTAGAATTCACTGAAAGTCAATTATTTATATATATATATATATATATATATATATATATATATATATATATATATATATATATATATATATATATATATATATATATCCATCCATCCATCCATCCATTTTCTACCGCTTATTCCCTTCGGGGTCGCGGGAATATATATATATATATGAAATACTTGACTTGGTGAATTCTAGCTGTAAATATACTCCTCCCCTCTTAACCACGCCCCCAACCACGCCCCCGCCCCAACCACGCCCCCTGCACCCACCCCCCACCCCCCACCTCCCGAAATTGGAGGTCTCAAGGTTGGCAAGTATGTCGCTAAGTAACATACGATTGAAATAACGAGTGCCGTACTGCTGTGTTGGTGACACTAATGAGAAAAAGGATACGTTTGTTTGCAGTTCATTTTCTGCTACGAATATTAGTCTCATCTACAATTCATGTCTGCAGTTGTTTTTATGGTGTGAAGTTCATATTTTGTCTCATCATTTAGCTATAAATGTCCCTGTTGTTCAGCAATGTTTGCGAGCGATGTCAAGATGCAGTCAATGTTGAGCCTACAAGAGATTTATTCATATAGTTTATCAATACTATTAAGGATATTTTCTTGGTGCTAACAAATATCGCCAAAGATTCTATAATGTGGTCATCTGTGTGGAATAAAGCACTTGGCTTTCCTGCACAACAACAAAGCTTTTAGTTTCTATTTTGAAAATCGACAACGAAAGTACAGTGGATTGGACCAACAACCACAATATTTATTACTACCGTATTTTTCGGACTATAAGTCGCTCCGGAGTATACGTGGCACCGGCCGAAAATGCACAATAAAGAAGGAAAAAAACATACCGTATTTTTTGGACTATAAGTCGCAGTTTTTTTCATAGTTTGGCCGGGCTCCAGTGCGACTTATATATGTTTTTTCCCTTCTTCATTATGCATTTTTGGCAGGTGCGACTTATTCTCCGGTGCGACTTATACTCCGAAAAATACGGTATGTCGCACTGGAGTATAAGTCGCATTTTTGGGGGAAATTTTTTTGATAAAATCCAACACCAAGAATAGACATTTGAAGGGCAATTTAAAATAAATAAAGAATAGTGAACAACAGGCTGAATAAGTGTACGTTATATGAGGCATAAATAACCAACTGAGAACGTGCCTGGTATGTTAACGTAACATATTATGGTAAGAGTCATTCAAATAACTATAACATATAGAACATGCTATACGTTTACCAAACAATCTGTCACTCCTGATCGCTAAATCCCATGAAATCTTCCTCCCCGGTGTCGCCTCTGGTATGCGCCATTTCCTTTCTTTCTGCTGCTCGATCGCCGTTTTCTGCTGCATATTTCATTAAGTCCAGCTTGTAATCTACAGTATATGATTTCCTTTTCGGTGCCATTTTAGTTCAGCCCTTCTCAGTTTTTTTAAGTTACCGCCATTGTTGAAATAATCCAATTTAATAGCTACGGATGTAGCAGCAGTTAGCATCCCATGACCCACAATGCACTTCTTCCATGACGCACAATGCACTTCTGCCATGACCTGCCCCCGCCGAATTGCTTCGTCTCTTGCGCGAATGAGATAAATAATACTATTTGATATTTTACGGTAATGTGTTAATAATTTCACACATAAGTCGCTCCGGAGTATAAGTCGCACCCCCGGCCAAACTATGAAAAAAACTGCGACTTATAATCCGAAAAATACGGTACGTTTTAACATGACAACCAGGTCTGTAGTTATATTCAGGCATAGCAACCACAAAAAAACAAATGCAATCTATTGTTCTTTCTTTACTATTAGTTCTACTCTCAAACACTACTAACATAGTAGAGAATAAACTCGATTGCATCTCAGAAAGTTTCTCAAACAAATCAAATGTTCAAACAAACATATTACAAAGTGATCGCTGCAGACACGATCATTGTCCGATTGTATTCCACAAGATGATGAAAGTGATATTTTTTAAAAGCCATTTCCTTCTACGCACTTTCGTTTATTCCCTTAGCAGATTACCTTTATGTACCACTTCTTTCAGGACTCTATGAAAGCTCTTTCCTATCTCTCTATTTGAACAATTGCGGCATTTTCTGCTCAAACTCTACACTCACTTTCACTTGTTTTTAATGCTACGCTCAAACTGCTTGACCATCGTGTGAAACCGCAGCAATTGCCTCTGCGGTCCATTGCTAAAACCGCCACTGTCTTTCTCGTGAACTGTACTCAGTACAACAACAACACACACATTCTATGGAAGTGCACCAGTAAGTCAGAATAAAGTGCCTTGATTACTACAGTAGGTGATTTGCTGATTTATTTGAGTGGGGAAACAGTGGTTTAAATCTAGGGATGTCCGATAATATCGGGCCGCCGATATTATCGGCCGATAAATGCTTTAATAGGTAATATCGGAAATTATCGGTATCGGTTTCCAAAAGTAAAATTTGTGACTTTCTAAAACGCTGCTGTGTACAGAGCGCCAATTACTCCTTAAAGGTGCTGCCTTTGCGTACTGGCCCAGTCACATAATATCTATGGCTTGACACACGCACTCGCGAATGCAAGCATACTTGATCAACAGCCATACAGGTCACACTGAGGGTGGCCGTATAAACAACTTTAACACTGTTACAAATATGCGCCACACTGTGAACCCACACCAAACAAGAATGACAAACACATTTCGGGAGAACATCCGCACCGTAACACAGAACAAATACCCAGAACCCCTTGCAGATGTTTGTTTTCATTCAGAAAAATCTACCTCTAACACGTGATGACAAGGAGAAAAATAATTAGCCCACTCTTTGAGCTTCATTTGTTGCACAAATAGACTAATAGTCTTGACTGAGTGAAGCTGTTTTATTTACTGTATGTTTTGTGCCTTTTTCCCCCATGCACTTTAAAGGATGGCTGTGTTATCTACTAGTCTAGACTGACACAGTTTTATTAATGTTCATGTACTTTAAAGGATGGCTGTGTTATCTACTAGTCTAGACTGAAGCAGTTTTTTATTTTTGTGCCTATTTGCACATTTTTGTTACTCATAAGAATATGTTAAGAACAGGGCTGAGCCCAGTTTATAGTATACTCTGGACTGAAGCTGTGTGCCTTCATTGTTTTTGTAGCTGTTGTTTTGAGGCATGTTTAAAAGTTGTTGTTTTTTTTAAATGCACTGTGTGAAAGTCAAAGTATAGTATTTCCCATAGTTGTAGTGGGTATCAGGATTATTTCAGGGAGAGCATGTCCCACATTCCAAGCTGCTGTTTTGAGGCATATTAAAAAAAATAATGCACTTTGTGACTTCAATAATAAATATGGCAGTGCCATTTGGCACTTTTTTCCATAACTTGAGTTGATTTATTTTGGAAAACCTTGTTACATTGTTTAATGCATCCAGCGGGGCATCACAACAAAATTAGGCATAATAATGTGTTAATTCCACGACTGTATATATCGGTATCGGTTGATATCGGTATCGGTAATTAAGAGTTGGACAATACCGGATATCGGCAAAAAAGCCATTATCGGACATCCCTAGTTAAATCCATACATATGTTGTCATGGTTGAACACAAGTACAAATGTTATCTCAAAATGTTTAATATAATTCACCATTTGACTTAAAAAGACCATTTGAATACCCATTGGACCAATGATTATGTCATATCATTGTGCGGTATGTACATTTTCGGGAAACCCTTGGGGGATTTTTGAGGATGTTTGATCTTTGCTATGCTGACAGTTTGGAGGAAAAAAGACTGCTCACAACTCCACCTAATTACTTGAAGTGGTGAAAAACGCCAAATGAAACGGAAAGCGCCTCTTGTCGCTGCACTTGAGCTGCTTGTAAAGAACAACACTGCAGTCTAGTGGTATTTTGTGATAAGTTGTTAGAGTCCACTGTCATGTCTTGCAACAGAACTAAGACAGCGTGTGTCACACTGTTAGTAATTACTTACAGCATTCCTCTTCTTTTCTGTCTGTCCCCTCTTCCCTGCCTTTTTCCTGCATTCTTCATCTCTTTTTCCAAATTTTTACTATCACAAATATCACAACACTACATAAAAATGCTAAAAAACTGGAATTCACCTCACATTGTTTCTCTTCTCTTGTATTACTACAAATTGCTCTTATATTACTCCCTACACTTTCATTTTTCTCTCTGACATCTCTCAGGGATATAAAGCAATGGAGCGAGCCACCTCCTTTAAATCCTGTCTGAAAAGGGAACTGGCAAGCAGATAAGTATGACGAATAATTATACAAATACCATATTTAGTGGTGAAAAAAAACAGTTGTTATTGTACTACAAAACTGATTTAGGAATATTGTGGGAAAGTTGAAGCTGGCTAACAAATGGCTTGCTTTCAAAATAGCAATGTTTTGTACTATTTTTACTATTAGTCCCACAAATTTTACTTTTTATTTTCCCGCTGCCTTCATTTGTCATGTGTTTTTAGATGAAGGGGCATCACCCACATCCATGATACCGCTGAGGCCAAGAGAAAGTGAGCTGTTGCATGTTAAGAGGAACAATACAGGCTGACAAATGGAGGACGACCATTAGTAAATCAAGTCTGAAGCTTTACAACAGGACCATTTGAAAAGCTGAATACAAACTGGAAAAACAAAATCATCAATATACAGTATTAGTTATTGTCTATTGATGTTGTTTATACATATACTGCACTAATATATTTCCATTATTATCCTGCACACTGTTTATTTCCTCATTCTATGTCATGCTCATCTCGATTTATTTATACATTATCTTGTTTGTTTTGATCCTATTTTATGCACACCATATGTTTAATGGTATACCAAGTGTTAACATTTCATGATTGTGCACAATACATATTTATTTAAAATACTAAACAGAAAGGTACTTCCTGAAGTGTAAAATAATATTTTCAAAGGTAATAAATTAATCAAAATATATTTCTTACGTAAGTACTTTTATTTTATTCTTTTTCTCTGTTATACTTGACCTACTTTTATTTGAAGAATAAATATGCATCTACAATGTACAAACACTTTGAGGCACTTTCAATACAAAACGATTCGAGAAATGTACATAATAAATCAAATCCTCAAACAACGGTAAAAGTAAATATAAGAGACTATACAATTGAAGATAAAATACAATTTATAAAAAAAATTCAATAATAAATAAAAACTTTTATTTTTATTATTAATAAGAACTTTTATTTTGGTGGCAGTGACAGGCTTTTGCATTGCGCATGCCCAGTGAACACTCTTACGTAACCTCTTCTTTTGGACAGCCATTATGGAGGTTAATTAACCCAACGGGCAGGTACATTTTCTTTCAGGATTTCGCATGTTGGTCTTGGCTTTGATACATACTGGTAGGTTAATAATATTCCCTTTTTGCGGTGTTAAATAAATCAATGTAAGTTACGAGTGCTCGAGTGTTTCTTATAGGTACAAATCCTGGCCTCACTCACAAGAGCCTTAATTGCAGTTGTCTAGTTAGTACACTCGTCGACGTTGCTTATGTCAGTTACGTCCTTTAAATTAGTTGTCTTAACCCTGTGCGCTTGTTTTGTGTTTTAATGCGGTGTGGAGTAAAACATGTCTTACTGTTTCGTTATTTTACTAGCTTTTAAAAGTTTTTAACTCATTTTACGGTATTACCTAAATGCTGCCTTCTAGTGTCTGAGGAGAAAACTGTTAGCTAAACTAACACAACAGACCTCGGTAGTATAATGTAATAATGTATTTAATTGGAGGACAGAGTCCGAATGTTCATACGGTGTTTTTTTCAAACCAGGTCAGCCATAAATGTTTTAACTATGCTTATCATTCGAGCGTTTTAATTTTACATCAGAACTGTTAGTGCGATGCTGTGTTTCTTTGGGGACATTTTAATAGACGGACCGTATCTTTTCCCTGTTCCCCGTATTAAGTGTGTATTTAACATACAGCGCCGCTACAACATGGCACCTATTTATGTAATGACATTCTTTATACGCTGCTTCGAATATGTTTTATAAAAGGGACAAGCGGTAGAAAATGGATGGATATACGTGATTTTGTAGTAAAAACAACTATTAAAACACTCCAGATCTCGCAATGCATTCTGGGGCGTACATGCAGTAGCGTTCTAGATCATTATAAATAATATAAAGGGTTCTAATCCGTCAATAATCATATACACGTACTTGCTTTGTTTTTTGTGTACAAACTGTTATTTTACAGGAGTAAACAGCAAAAGCGCCCCGAGTGAAAAAAGTAGCCCTGTAGATGACCCGCCGTTGAAATCCAGTGTCAGGTTAAGACTATACTTTCAGGGATCATTTCTATAGTTCTTGACTTGAGGAATGTGTTTCTAAAGTGTTTGGTCTCGCTAACCGCGATGAAGAGATGAGATATCCCTTCCTGAACGTGAAGCTGACATCGAATAATGATTCTATCATACGTTCGGTGTCATTGATGAACGTTCATCGCCCCCTTGTGGGGTTTTGATGGAAGGGGTATGTTCAGAGTGGTTATTCTTAAACTTGTTAAATGCAAATCAAGTCAAAATAGAACCTAAATCTAACAGCTGTAATGTGTAAAGTTAAATGGTCACAGTTGTTATCGAGTAATTTGTATAGAATAATAAAAAACATTTTGTGAAGAAGGGATTAAGCTCCTCAATTTAGACTAGTGACAAATTAATAATGGAATTGGCAGATCTTTTGACTGTACGAATCGCTAGAATAAGTACCTTAAATGAGCCGTTCATAAATGAGCCCCCCCCCCCCCCGCCCCCCCCCCAAAAAAAAATAAAAGGAGGGGGGGCGTGCGTAGTACAGTACAGTACAGTGCAGACATTCGCGGGAGAAGCAGCAAATAGGGTGAACGCGAGTCCCTACACAGCTCTGTGCATGCAGTACACCAGGCAGTGAGTGACTGACACAACGCCACAGTCAGCACAGTTCAGTATGTGAACCTGAATCACTTCTGCAGCAGCAGTTCTGTGTGCAGGTCGGCGAATCATGAGTCAGTCAGTAACAGCTTATCCAGCGGCAGATCTCGGTGTGTGTCAGTTAGGGATGTCCCGATCCAGGTTTTTGCACTTCCGATCCGATACCGATATTGTTTTTGCATTTCCGATCCGATACCGATACTGCCCTATCCGAGCATGTATTAAAGTTAATTAGCCAACTTAGTTGTCAGAATCATGTTGAAAAGGGTTTTAGTACTCTCAGGCCCTAACCAATCTGGCGCCCTAGGCAAGATTTTAGGTGGCGCCCCCCCACATCGGCAGTGAAGTGTATATACTCACAAGAAACCGAATAGCTTTGTCTTTGACCTTTTTTTTTTACTTACAACTATATCTAATATATAAAGGGGTGGAAAAGTGACTATTACCTGCATGGCAAACATTAGCTAACCAGAAGGCAATAACAATGTAAACAAAAAACACCTGCTTAAAAGATCTAATACAATTGTCCCTAACGTTACATTATTATTTTCCATAACAATTTAGCCCCCTCCACAATATTAACCCGACGTTTAAACAGATTATAGATTAGCAATTGCCGAATCATGTAACATTAGCTTAATGCTAAAAAGCCAGGTTACTATCACATTCTGTAACAGACAAATAATTTCATGTAGGCTAACGTTACCTACCTGCTACCTCTGTCTTTTCTCGTTTCTCCTCTTCTTTTCTCTTTTTTCTTCCCTGGGCACCTGACAGTTTTGACATCTTGTGTTGATTTTTTGATGTGGTGACGTCCAAAAAGAGTCATGATACGGGAAGGGAGGGGCGCACCGTGCGGGGGGTTCCCCCCGGTGTGGGGGGGAGGGGGGGGGGCGTAATGTTGTAACAAATAATATTTCTATTAAATAGGCTTTACTTTGCATTTTAATTAACGTGGGATTATTTTTTGTATTTAGAAATAATAGTACCAACTTCCGCCCGATTGTAGCTGAGATAGGCTCCAGCGCCCCCCGCGACCCCAAAGGGAATAAGCGGTAGAAAATGGATGGATGGATGGAGTACCAACTTTTATTTTATTATTTTTTTCTCCAACATTTGTGGCACTGGCGTGGCGCCCCCTGGTGGACGGCGCCCGTAGCATTTGCCTATACGGCCTATGCCACGGGCCGGCCCTGAGTACTCTTGATAACAACTAGCCAGCTGAATTTCGGGGAGTTTGAATAATACACAATGGTTGGTAACAAGAAACTGACCTGTTTATTCAAGGATAAACACAAAATAGACAAAATTATACATGACAAACAGAGATGGCATCATTGAACTAGGGCTGGGCGATGTGGCCTTTTTTTAATATTGCGATATTTTAAGGCCATATTGCGATACACAATATATATCTCAATATTTTGCCTTAGCCTTGAATGAACACTTGATGCATATAATCACAGCAGTATGATGATTCTATGTGTTTTGATTGATTGATTGAGACTTTTATTAGTAGGTTGCACAGTGAAGTATATTCCGTACAATTGACCACTAAATGGTAACACCCCAATAACTTTTTCAACTTGTTTAAGTCGGGGTCCACTTAAATTGATTCATGATACAGATATATACTATCAGATATATACTATCATCATAATACAGTCATCACACAAGATAATCACATTGAATTATTTACATTATTTATAATCCGGGGTGTGGAGGGGGGCGCCGGATGTAAGTGTCTAAAAGACAGCCAAAAGAGTTTGATATGAGAATAAAGTTAAAATATAGGGTAGAAATGCACCCATTTGCAGGAAATGTAGTCTTGATTTTCAAAATTTTCTTTCAAGGCTTGCATGTCTACATTAAATCATTCTTCTTCATACTGCATTAATATATGCTACTTTTAAACTTTCATGCAGAGAAGGAAATCACAACTAAAAAAATCACAAATTTTTTCTTACGGTGTTGATGTGGAAATTTTTGCCTTAGCATTTTGATGGTGTGGACGTGTGGCACCGAATGGAGATAAGCGTCTTGACAGACGTCACAATATTTGAACAATGATGACGAAAACTGTTTTCTCTGTCGTGTCGGTGTGTCGAAAATTGTTATGCGCTTATTTTTTTATTTGATTTTGTGCGTGGCATAGATTTGCTATGCGCAGAGGACGCTTAAACAGTGCGCAATTGCACAGGCGAGCACCTTAGAGGGAGCGTTGCTCGCACGGCTGCGCTAGCATCACAGTTAGCCATGCTGCTACCTCTCTGCTCGGGGAGGGCGTATACGTATGTGACGTATGTCGTGACAGTATGTGACGTATGTCGTGACAGTATGTGACGTGTGTAAGAAGGTGCACTTGCTGTCTGTGAGAGGGAGACACAGGAAAGAGTGAGAAGAGCCTGTCGTGTAATGCCAGCAGCTAAAAGCAACTGCGTGAGAATCCACAGACCTGTGGATGTGTTGAAGGTGTGCTGGAAAATGCGGAACGGAAATTAGGGAGCAGCAGAAAAGTGGAATGTATTATTTAAATCGGTGCATTGGAAAACACGGACCGCAGTATTTTTTAAACTGGATCTGGATCGGCATTTTCCCATGCCTTGCCGATACGCAATTTTTGGCAAATATCGGCAGCCGATCCGATCCAAATATCGGAGCGGGACATCCCTAGTGTCAGTTCGCAAACGACACAAGCCCGCAGCACCCAATGAACGACGCACACAGTGACTGAACGAGAGCCTCAATGTGACGTCCTCCTCCGCGACACAGTCAGTTCTCTGTGTCAGTAGATTCGCGAGTCCTGATTCTGTCGTTCACTGAGTGATTCATGTCGTTAATCCGCGGTGAACGAATCGTTCGCTCAGTCCCTCCCCCGCCCCCATGATGAGTAGCTGGCTGCGTCGTTCGCCGACGTCGAGGGTTCAGTGAGTCACAGAATGCGCCAGTTCCACTCATACCGGCATGGTCGCGGCGGAGCTCAACTGAACTGAGAAAGGAACGAATCAGTTCATGAAGTGATTCGGTTCAGTACGTTCACTCAAAAGATTCGTTCATTCGAACGAATCGTTCGCGAACGACACAACATCAGTTAGTGCATCTGCCTCACAATATGAAGGTTTGGGGTTCGATCCTGCGCTAGGGATCTTTCTGCGTGGAGTTTGCATGTTCTCCCCTCGACTGTGTGGGTTCCCTCCAGGTACTTCCTCCTACCTCCAAAGACATGCGCCTGGGGATAGGTTGATTGGCAACACTAAATTGGCCCTAGTGTGTGAATCAATCAATGTTTATTTATACAGCCCTAACTCACAAGTGTCTCAAAGGGCTGCACAAGCCACAACGACATCCTCGGTTCAGAGCCCACATCAGGGCAAGGAAAAACTCAATCCAGTGGGATTTGATTTGATTTGATTTTTATTAAGGATCCCCATTAGCTGGTTGCCTCAACAACCCACTAGTCTTCCTGGGGTCCACAATTCAATACAATTACAAGTAAAAACATATAATTATAACTACACAATACAGAAAAAAATAAAAGCATCTAAGAAAACAAGCAAACAATTTACAGTCACAGAATAATAATTACCATATAAATATAACTACACAATATAAAACCAAACAAATCATCAACGAGCAAACTAATTTAAAGACTTAAGTTAAGATTTAATGACAATGAGAAACCTTGGAGAAGACCGCAGATGTGGGGGTTAAATCACCAAAAATGATTCCCAGGCGCAGCCACCGCTGCTGCCCACTGCTCCCCTCACCTCCCAGGAGGTGATCAAGGTTAATGGATCAAATGCAGAGAATAATTTCGCCACACCTAGTGTGTGTGTGACAATCATTGGTACTTTAACTATAAGTAATGTTGTATGACATTAGTATAATCAAATATGTATCTAATTTAAGTTATGAGGTGGCGACCTGACCAGGGTGTACACCACTTACCCCCCCGAATGCAGCTGGGGGGCTGGGACAGGCTCCAGCACCCCTCAAGAGGGACAAGCAGTAAAACATGGATGGATGGATGTTAAAATAAATCTGTTGCAGAATTATGACATGATTCTATCATAAGTTCAGTATCATTGATGAATGTTCATTGCCCCCTTTTGGGGCTTTGAAGGAAGGGATATGTTCAGAGTGGATAGATTTAAAAGCTGTTAAATACAATGGTTCATGTTACTAGCTAGGGCTTGATTTTATAGTAAATTAAGACATATTGAGACGACCAGCTATAACAGGGGTGTCAAACTCAATTTAGCTTGGGGGCCACATGGAGAAAAATCTACTCCCAAGTGGGTCGGACTGGTAAAATCACTGCACGATAACTTTAAAATAAAGACAACTTTAGATTGTTTTCTTTGTTTAAAAATAGAACAAGCACATTCTGAAAATGTACAAATCATAATGTTGTTGGGTTTTTTTTACACTTACATGTTGTGGTTGATAGTATTCTATCTTTATTTGTCGTTATTTATACATTCTGAATAAATTATGTGATAATGTTCATCAGTGAAAAAATAATATCAAAATCAAATTACAGCATGTTATTTATGTAGTTTGCTCATTTTCCTTGACTGGTGCACTAACATCATGTGGTTATTTATTTTATTGTTTTACATATGTAGCATAATCTACAAAGATACAGAGAATTGCTATTGCGACATCTAGTGGACACATTTAGAAACAGCGGTTTCTTTCATTCCAAAACTTTGGCTCATTTTTGTACTTAGCAAACTCGTCACGCGGGCCGGATAAAACCTGTTTGTACGTTTGACACCTCTGCCTTAGATGAAGAATTAATCATAATCTACCCTGAGGTAAATAAATAAAAATAAAAAAAAAGGTGCTGCAAACTAACATCTTTCTGTGTCTTTCTCGATCGTCATCTACGGGTATAAATTGGCTGTCAAAGTCGACCAACTACTCTGTTTATGTCCAAAAACTTCTACTGTAAAAATGCCCCTGTGCCAACTTTTTTGCAATGTGTAGCTGCCATTAAATTCCAAAATAAATACAATATCCAATCTTAATGATTATTTGAAAAAAAAAAAAAAAAAAGTTTCTCAGTTTGAACATTAAATATCTTGTCTTTGCAGCATATTCAATTGAATATAGGCTGAAAAGGATTTGCAAATCATTGTATTCTGTTTTCATTTATGATTCACACAACGTGCCAACTTCACTGGTTTTGGATTTTGTACATGTCCTTTAAAACTGACTTTAAAACAACGTTTCAAAATATTAGTATTTATAAATTGAGACAACGTTGATGTCTAACGTCTCAATTTATGTTGTTGGTTGGGCAATGACCAAATTTCAATGGTCAAATCAACATCACAAACTGACATTGAATAAACGTTGTTTCAACATTGTATTCGTGTTGGAAAAAAATGGTTGGAAAATGACCAAAATTCAACGGTCAAATCACATCAGAAACCAACATTGATAAAAGAATGTTGTTCCACCGTTAGGTTTGAGTTGCTCAAGGACCTAATTGAACAAGTTCTCAGCGTTCTTTTAATGTCTTGTGCCTGCTGGAAGTCTCAGCGTCATCAGAGACTCGCACATGCGTAACAAGTAATCCCATTTAATAACGCCCACAGAAATTAATGCGCCACAATTTTAGAGGTAACAATATTGATTGAACAATTAAAGATAAGTTAATTTAGTCTTGATAAACTGCAGCCTTTATTGATTATATCCCCAGTTGTAGTTTTTGCCAACCACTCCTAATGTTATTTGAATGAGATCGCTTTATCGCCATTGCAGCATAAATAAAAGTCCACCTCTGATGTGACGGCAGAAGTGGTGCAACAGCGCTGGTTGCTGGTTAAAAGGTGGTTAAAAGGAAATACTTACAACTGTAAGGGGAGGGAACTGCACTTTTTGGGGAATTTTGCCTGTCATTTACAATCATTATGAAAGACATGACGATAGATGTATTTCTTTTTAAATGCATTCTAACTCGTAAGTAAAATCCCGATTACAACGGATGGTAGGTCCTCTATTCCGCCCATAAACCCCAATAAAAAAAACACCCAAAAAGCCCCAACAATACTACATTTACATTTCATGACTTGAATATTAACCCCATGCATCCATCCATTTCCTACCGCATTAGTCATATTGTTATTATACGCGCTATTAACGCAGATAAACTAGTTATAGCAGCGCTGGGATCACTAGCGTGTGTGGCGACGTTGACATCAACGGCTGGTAAACTTCTTTCTCGTGTCTGAGCTCGTGGAAGTGTATTCTAGATCACAAATTATGCCTCTCACCTTGATTGTAGAAGGATGAGGACATAATCCGACAAGTTGGTACATTTTGACAGCTGATTTAGACCCGGGAATGGCGAGAACGACACGAAAAGATGCCTGGTTCTCTTTTCCTCGCAAGGATTATGAGTCATTCGTCTTCAAAAAGGGAATATAACAAGATGCTATTAGTCGGCATCTGACAGCAGACATTAATACAGTAAGCGATGTTTTAATGTTTGTTGGCTTTCATGCAGTCTGCAGTGAGTAATATTCTGGGATGTTGTTGAAGAAAAAAGCAAAACTTTTCTAATTAATGCTCCGTGTATGTTTAAAATGAGCAAAATACGTAAATATTACATGTTATTATAAATGTTCATGTGACTACATTACATATATACTTGTAGCACTTATATAAAACCTCAATGGAGGCGTTTGGATTTTGTGTTAAGGGCTTTATACACAGAATAGTGCAATTCTAATAGGCTCAATTGTAAGCAGACATTTGATTGCATTTGAGTTCAAAAAACATATGTGGTCGTGTCTTAAATAAGGATTGTAAATGATAGCAAAATTCCATATTAAAGTGCAGTTCCCTTTACAAGCTTTTTGAGAGATTTCCCTGACTGACTAAGTTAATGGCGACGACAGTTTTGTGAGTGCTGATTCAGCAAAAAACTTGCGGGTTATGAACGATTCGTTCATGACCCACATCACTAGACTGTGTTAATCATCATGAAAATGTTAACCCATTTGAAAAATGAGATAAGTGAATTTGTCTCATGTTATCTATTTATTTAAGAGTATGTCATTTTTCATATATCCATCTACTAGGGGTGTAACGGTACACAAAAATTTCGGTTCGGTACATACCTCGGTTTAGAGGTCACGGTTCGGTTCATTTTCGGTACAGTAAGAAAACAACAAATTATACATTTGTTGGTTATTTATTTACCAAATTTGTAAACAATGGCTTTATCCTTTTAACATTGGGAACACTATAATAATTCTGCCCACGTTAATCAACATTAAACTGCCTCAAGTTGTTGCTCAGATTAAATAAAATGACAAAACTTTTCTTCTACATATAAAAAGCTTAATTGATTACAGCATTTGGGAATCTTGTAGTTGTTTTTTATTATGTAAATGTTACATTTTTATCAACATGTGATAGCAGAGACCCTGCCATTCAAAACTAGGCTGCTGCATTTCTAATGATGAATGTAACCAGCTGAAAAAATAGTACAATAGCAATAGGAGAGAATATTCATCCCTGAACACCATGGAGTTCATGTAGGCTTTATGATGCACTTACATTATTATATCAACTATCAGAGACAGAAACTCTTCATTTAACATAATGTCCTTTTTTGCTGCTTCAACACAGCTCAATCAACACAGAAAAAATTAAAGTGAAATAACAGACAGGCAGGGCTTTGCTGTCCGTAACACACACACACACACCGCAAAATGAGCTAACGTTACGCTAAAAGCTAATTAGCCTTCACCTCAAGCCAGGACTGCGAGCGAGCTGAGCTGCAGTTTGTTTCTAGAACGTCAACGGGCTCATAGTGATGTTACTAGTAGTTGACTGGGAGGTGTTTATTTTAATTCGGGGAGAGTCCGCTGCCTGATGCTCACCTGCTAAACACCTATCTGCTAACCCCACCGCAGAAGCACTGACTCCATGCGCTCTGAATACGCACTGCTGATTGGCTGTTACCGCTCTGAATACGCACTGCTGATTGGCTGTTACCGCTATGGTTGTAACTAATCAGATGGTTGTGTGGGTGGGACAATGCTGGGTGTTGTGTAGGAGACAGAGGCAGAAAGCAGAGCAGCTTGTTAAGACAGATTTCAGGATGAGTCATTGTTGGAATATGGAAACTCGTTCGGTACACCTCCGACCTGAACCGGAACCCCCGTACCGAAACGGTTCAATACAAATACACGTACCGTTACACCCCTACCAATTACCCATGTATGTATCTGTTTGTGTTGCAGTTTGAATACAGGAAGTGAACAAAGTCATGTGTAAGAAATTGCTATGAAAGAGGATTTGAATAAACTTCAATGGGAGTCGCCAAAAAGCACTCTAAAAATATCTGTCCATCATTGTTTTTTATGTACATGCTGTAAGTATATATGTAATGTAGTAACATTTATGATAACATGTAACAATTACCTATTTTGCTCATTTTAAGCATACAGCAGCGTATTAATTTCACAGGGGCATCACAACGTTCACTTTTCCTTCAACAACAACATCACTACTAATCATGACAGACTTCATGAGAGACAAACATGATAAAATAATCACTTACTGTACATTGCCTGCTCTCACTGGGATGTTCATATCTTCCCCTTAGATGAAGAATTAATTGTAATCTACCCTGAGGTAAATAAATAAAAAATAGGTGCTGCAAACGAACGTCTTTCTGTGTCTGTCTCGTCATCGCTGGGTATAAGTTGGCTGTCAAAATTGACCAACTACTCTGTTTATGGCCTAAAACTTCTACTGTACAAGTGAGAGGCATGATTTATAATCGAAAATGAACTTTTACCAACTCAAGCGATGCAGCAGCTCAATATAGCAGCATAAGCTAGTCAGCTCTCTGGGATCACGCCGCCGCTAAAAGTAGTTTGTCTACGTTGTCGCTTATAAAAAAAATATATTGCTAATACTTGGTTGATATTCATGTAAGGACATATAAATGGGGTATTGCTGATGGTTTTTAGAGGGCTTTATGGGCTCAGTAGAGTTCTTATATTAGCTGCATTGTTAGCCATCTCCTACTAGCCAAATTTTACAACTTAAAATGCATGAAAAAAAGAAAAACATTTGTGTCCTTGTAATTATGAATGGTATGGGCAAAATTGCTAAACAAATACAGTACCCATTTAAGTCCTGTCAGGGTTTATTTTCAAGTGAAATTCAGGGCTCCAAAGTAAGCACTGTCGCCTCAAGGTAAAGGAACAAGTACAGTCAAAATAAGTTGCGGGATTCATCTGTGTTTATGTTTATACATGATTGATGCAATAATGTTCTGAGAATAGTCCCACGATAACCTTGGCAGTTTTGATAATTATATTCAAAGTAATATACAACATTTTAATGAAATGATCATTAATAATATTTTTTTTCTAGTTGCCTGCCTACTGCCTGAAAGCAGCTGGGCTAGGCTCCAGCCAACCGTGCGACCCCAACAGGGACAGGTTGTAGAAAATGGATAAATGGATGGATAATCGAATCATAGCCTTAGAATGGTGAGTTGCCCAAAGATTTTTACATTTAGTCCATACTGAATAGAGGACCAAGAAAGTAGTGAAAATGAGCAACAGGAAACAAAAGATGACACACTAATGTCCATCTTTACTCAGTAGCAAAAACTGATGCCTGGATGCCCATTAATTAATATTACATTTGTTAATGTTTTGGTGTTCTAATGTTATTAGTTGGAAAATCAAAAATGACACAATTGGATTAGAGCTGTTTTTGTGTTTTCTTTTGTTGTTGTTGTTGCTATCTGGTCAATTTTCAGCATTTAATGACATAAAAAAATGTATCTTACTATATTTTCACATTAGTAATTCATTTTACACATTTGTAATAAATTAATTGAAATAACAACAAAGAATCTGAAGAGCCAAAAGAAGTGGCTCCCTTCTAAATTGTAGAAATTCCAATCGCTACAGTCGATCAATTCATTTTGGGGTTTTTTGGAGTTTGTGTCTTTGTGGTGTTATTCATTTTATACACCAAAAAAGTCTCCTTTTGAGTCGTGACATTCAGGACACAATCCAGAGAGATGATAGCGAACAGGAAAATGTGAGGATTGTAGAATTATGCTCTTGATCTTAGCTCCCCAGACTGCCTCAAGTACTATTTTGGATGTTTTCAAAAGATTGTGATGAATTTGAATGCCCACAAGTTAAGTTCAAAGATCCAGCAGCTGAAAATCTAACTATTTGCTTAATAGGTAAAGACTAAAAGCATTGTGATGTTCTCTACTTTGCTTTTTAGGTGGAATAGAGCGACTTCCATTGAAGTTTATTCATTCCTCTTTCATAGCTATTTCTTACACATGAGTTTGTTCACTTCCTTGAATTGTTAACCTAATGAGTCATTTTTTGAGAGCATCCATGATACTTCTGAGGCCAAGAGAAAGTTAGCTGGTGCATGTTAAGAGAAACAATACAGGTAGGAAAATGGATGACGAATATTGATAAACCAAGTCTGAAGTTTTACAAAAGGAACATTTCAACAGCTGAATAAAAACTGAAATATACTGTGTTTCAGTTATTGTCTATTGATGTTGTTTATACATATACTGCACTAATATATTTGCATTATAATCCTGCACGCAGTTTATTTCCTTATCCTATGTCATGCTCATCGCCATTTGTTTATACATTATCTTGTTTGCTTTTAATCTATTTTATGCACACCGTATGTTTAATGTTATAACAAATGTTAACATGTCATGATTGTGTGCAGTGCATATTTAATGGGACTATTAAACAGAAAAGTACTTTTTGAAGTGTGAAATAATATTTTCCAAGGTAATACATGAATCATAATATATTTTTACATAATAACTTTTATTTATTTTTTGTTTGTCATATTTGACCTACTTCAAAATATTGGACAATCAACATACATCTACAATGCACTAACATATTGAGGCCCTTCCAATACAATACAATTTAATATTTTTGTTTCAATATTTTAGAACAAGTTGAGCCATTTACATAATACATCAAATTAAATACAATATCCATACAAACAAAGCCTGTTAAAGTTAAGTAAATATGAGACAGTACAAATTAGATTAAAATAAAATATATATAAATATACAAATAAAATAAATTAATTAAGAAAAAAAAAACCGTAAGAACTTTTATTTTGGTGGCAAGTACAGGCTTTTGCGCATGCCCAGTGAACACCTTTATGTAACCTCTTCTTTGGACAGCCATTTTGGAGGTTAATTAACCCAACGTCCAGGTACATTTTCTTACAGGAGTTTGCATGTTGGTCATGGCTTTGTTATACTCTGGTAGGTTAATAATCTCCCTTTTTACTTGTGTTAAGTAAAGAAATGTTAGTTACAAGCGCTCTAGTATTTCTAGAGGTAAAAGTTCTGGCCTCGCTAACTCGAGCATTAATTGCACTAGTCAGTGTAGTAAACTTGACGATGCAAATGTCAGCTACGTCCCTTAAATTATTTGTCTTAAACATGTACTGCGTTTGTTTTGTGTTTTATTGCGGTGTGTTGAAAAATAATCGTATTGTTTCGTTGTTTTTATTCGCTTTTTAAAATGTGTTCAACTCTTCCGCGGTATTACCTAAATGCTGCCCTCTAGTGTCTGAGGTTAGCTCAACCTTAAACAACAGTCTTCGGTAGTATAATGCAATGTTATAATGTATTCGGTTTGAGGACACAGTCCGAATGTTTCCACGATGTTTGCTCAAACCTGGTCAGTCTAATGTGCACTTTGCAGGGTTCACAAAATGTTTTACCCACGCGGAACATTATAATGTGTTAATCTTGCATCGGAACTAACGCGCTTCGCTTTGTTTCTTTGGGAACATTTTAATAGACGGACCGTATATTCTGCCTGTTCACCGTATTTAACATATAGCGTCGTTTAAAGCCTGACAACTATTTGTGTAATTAAATGATTTTTACACTGCTTCGAAGTTGTCAAGCGTTATATAAGCGCGATTTCGTTTAAAGTAAAAACAACTATTAAAGCACTCCAGATCTCGCAATGCATTCTGGGGCGTACATGCACTAGCGTTCTAGATCATTATAAATAATATAAAGGGTTATAATCCGTCAATAATGACATACACGTACCTGCTTTGTTATTTGTGTATGAACTGTTATTTTACAGGAGTAAACAGCAAGAGCGCCCCCAAGTGAAAAAAGTAGCCCTGTAGATGACCTGCCGTTGAAATCCAATGTTAGGTTAAGACTATACTTTCAGGGATCATTTCTATAGTTCTTGACTTGAGGAATGTGTTTCTAAAGTGTTTGGTCTCGCTAACCACGATGAAGAGACGAGATATCCCTTCCTGAACGTGAAGCTGACTTCGAATAATGATTCTATCATACGTTCGATGTCATTGATGAACGTTCATCGCTCCCTTGTGGGGCTTTGATGGAAGGGGTATGTTCAGAGTGGTTATTCTTAATCTTGTTAAATGCAAATCAAGTCAAAATAGAAACTAAATCTAACAGTGCATGCTTCATGATGATCTGTTAACCAAGATACTAAGTAAGTTGACATAGTTGATGTTACCCAATTGAATCTGTCTTCCATCCATCCATTTTCTACCGCTTGTCCCTTTTGGGGTCACGTGGGTATGCTGGAGCCTATCTCAGCTGGATTCGGCCGGAAGGCGGGGTACACCCTGGACAAGTCGCCATCTCATCACAGGGTCATCGGAGACTTGCATTACATTAAAAACTTGTTAAATGCGATGCCCAGGGGCATTATAATTGTAATACAACTGTAAGACTTGCGATCATTGAGAAATTGTTACGTTTGTCTTATTTTCTTCGTTTTTGGCTTAGAAAAAAGGGAAATTGCACTTTTTTGGAATTGTGCCTATGATAATCATTATAATCCATTCTAAATATTAAATAAATTCAATCAAAAGTCCACTCTCAATGGAGCCTTTGGAAGCAGTTCAATTCTGCCTATAAAGCCCCTAAAAACATTCAAACACCTTCATTGGGGTTTTATATACGTGATGTAAGTATATATATACAGGTAAAAGCCAGTAAATTAGAATATTTTGAAAAACTTGATTTATTTCAGTAATTGCATTCAAAAGGTGTAACTTGTACATTATATGTATTCATTGCACACAGACTGATGCATTCAAATGTTTATTTCATTTAATTTTGATGATTTGAAGTGGCAACAAATGAAAATCCAAAATTCCGTGTGTCACAAAATTTGAATATTACTTAAGGCTAATACAAAAAAGGGATTTTTAGAAATGTTGGCCAACTGAAAAGTATGAAAATGAAAAATATGAGCATGTACAATACTCAATACTTGGTTGGAGCTCCTTTTGCCTCAATTACTGCGTTAATGCGGCGTGGCATGGAGTCGATGAGTTTCTGGCACTGCTCAGGTGTTATGAGAGCCCAGGTTGCTCTGATAGTGGCCTTCAACTCTTCTGCGTTTTTGGGTCTGGCATTCTGCATCTTCCTTTTCACAATACCCCACAGATTTTCTATGGGGCTAAGGTCAGGGGAGTTGGCGGGCCAATTTAGAACAGAAATACCATGGTCCGTAAACCAGGCACGGGTAGATTTTGCGCTGTGTGCAGGCGCCAAGTCCTGTTGGAACTTGAAATCTCCATCTCCATAGAGCAGGTCAGCAGCAGGAAGCATGAAGTGCTCTAAAACTTGCTGGTAGACGGCTGCGTTGACCCTGGATCTCAGGAAACAGAGTGGACCGACACCAGCAGATGACATGGCACCCCAAACCATCACTGATGGTGGAAACTTTACACTAGACTTCAGGCAACGTGGATCCTGTGCCTCTCCTGTCTTCCTCCAGACTCTGGGACCTCGATTTCCAAAGGAAATGCAAAATTTGCATGGTTGGGTGATGGTTTGGGGTGCCATGTCATCTGCTGGTGTCGGTCCACTCTGTTTCCTGAGATCCAGGGTCAACGCAGCCGTCTACCAGCAAGTTTTAGAGCACTTCATGCTTCCTGCTGCTGACCTGCTCTATGGAGATGGAGATTTCAAGTTCCAACAGGACTTGGCGCCTGCACACAGCGCAAAATCTGCCCGTGCACATTTGCGTACATTTTGGGAGTGAACAGAGTTGTTAGAACGCTGGTTTTTAATATATTATTAAAGTTTGACTGACCTATCTGACTGTTTTTTTGACATTCCTTTAGTGCAGTTAGATGCGGCTTACAACACCGGGCGGCTTATAGGTGGACAAAGTTTTGAAATATGCCGTTCATTGAAGGCGCGGCTTATAACCCAGGGCGCCTTATGGTGCGGAAAATTCGGTATGTTTCTTTTCTTCGTCTTTGGCTTTTTAAAGGGAAACTGCACTTTTTTGGAATTTTGCCTATCGTTCGCAATCATGACGACGGATGGATTTATTTTTTTAATCCATTCTAAACAAATAAATTCGATCAAAAATCCACTTTCAATGGAGCCTTTGGAAGCCGTTCAATTCTGCCTATAAAGCCCTTCAAAACATTCAAACACCTCTGTTTAATGTAGTAACAGGCACATTTATAATAACATTTAATTATTTTTGATAATTTTAAGCATATGCGGCACATTCATTTCAGAAACGCATCACAACAATTTTGCTTTTTTTTTCTTGATCACTGATTTCTGATCACTGCAGACTTTATGAAAGCCAACAAACATAATGAAACATCACTTACTGTTCAACTGTACAAGGTCTGCTGTCATTAGGATGCCGACTGCTGGGATGTTCAGATATTCCCATTTAGATGAAAAATGGGGGAGGGAGTTAAAAAAGGGAATTCTGTAGACAAAATAAAAACTAAATGTGAAAAAACAACCTGAACAATAGTGCAACATTTGAATAAGATATAACGGTGTAATATTGATTAAAATAACAGAGAAAAACAGGATCACACAGACGCAAACTGACTCACCGATGTTGATGGCCCCTTACGACCAGAGAATTTCAGTGATTCATCACAACAATCAATCACAACAAATAATAGCAATCCAGATCTTGCAATGCATTCTGGGTCATACATGAACTAGCGTTCTAGATCATTATAAATAATTTAAGAGTTCTTATCCGTCAATAATGACATACACGTACCGGGTTTGTTTTTTGTGTATGAACTGTTATTTTACGGGAGTAAACAGCAAGAGCGCCCCCAAGTGAAAAAAATAGCCCTGTAGATGACCTGCCGTTGAAATCCAATCTTAGGTTAAGACTATACTTTCAGGGATCATTTCTATAGTTCTTGACTTGAGAAATGTGTTTCCAAAGTGTTTGGAACTCGCTAACCACGATGAAGCGATGAGATATCCCTTCCTGAACGTGAAGCCGACATTGAATAATGATTCTATCATACGTTTGATGTCATTGATGAACGTTCATCGCCCCCATTTGGGGCTTTGTTGGAAGGGGTAAGTTCAGAGTGGATATATCTTGTCTACAATAATGAAAGACTAATGCTTTATTATAACTTACTATTGAAGTGATATACAAAGTAGGTATGTGTGTTTGCCATGATTAAGATTAGATAAGAAGACAAATGTAATTATTATCATTAAGGTTTTGGTGGGGCATTAGCACGTGTAACAACTTTAACAAGTAATAGAGTGTATTCTGTTAAAATAAATGAGGTGTCGACTTGTCCAGGGTGTACCCCGCCTTCCGCCCGAATGCAGCTGAGATAGGCTCCAGCGACCCCGAAAGGGACAAGCGGTAGAAAATGGATGGATGGATGTTAAAATAAAGGCCTTAATGCAGTGGTTCTTAACCTGGGTTCGATCGAACCCTAGGGGTTCGGGGGAGCCTCCACCGCAGAGTTCAAGACACACCCGACTCATCGTGTAAATAAAAACTTCTCCCTATCGGCGTATTATAGATACCACCAAACAATGTTCCCTCTAATTTTCCATCTGATTTGCAAGTGTGTAATTTGTTGTGAGTTCATGCACTGTGTTGGTTTTGTTCTTTGAACAAGGTGATGTTCATGCACGGTTCATTTTGTGCACCAGTAAAAAAAACAGCTTTGTCTTGAATTTGAAAAAAAAAAAGGTTTTATTTTTCACTAAAGATGGGTTCAGTGAATGCGCATATGAAACTGGTGGGGTTCGGTACCTCCAACAAGGTTAAGAACCACTGCCTTAATGGCATTAAAAAACTTAAATGCTTAAATGTAATACAATCTGGACATCATAAATGTAATACAATTGTAGGTTGTGGCCGATAGTCAACACGTCAATCCATCAAACAATGAATGAAAATTAACTTAAGAACTTTGCGTTCATTGATCAATTGCTACATCCATCTTGTTTTTTTCTTCGTCTGTAGCTTTAAAGGGAAACTGCAGTTTTTTGGAATTTTGCCTATCGTTCGTAATCATTATGAAAGACATGACAACAGATGGACTTTTTGAATAAATCAATTCTAAATATATAATAAATTCGATCAAAAGTCAGCTTACAATGGAGCCTTTGGGAGTCGTTCAATTCTGCCTGTAAAGCCCTTAAAAACATCCAATCACCTCAATTAAAGGTTTTATATACATGATGTAAGTATATGTGTAATGTAATAACGGGCACATTTATAATAACATGTAATATTTATGTATTTTGATCATTTTAAGCATACATTTCAGAAACGCATCACGTTTGCTTTTTTTTCTTGATCACTGATTTCTGATCACTGCAGACTTTATGAGGATGGCGTGGCGCGGTTGGGAGAGTAGCCGTGCCAGCAACCTGAGGGTTCCTGGTTCGATCGCCACCTTCTACCAACCTCGTCACGTCCGTTGTGTCCTTGAGCAAGACACTTCACCCTTGCTCCTGATGGGTTGTGGTTAGGGCCTTGCATGGCAGCTCCCACCACCAGTGTGTGAATGTGTGTGTGAATGGGTGAATGTGGAAATAGTGTCAAAGCGCTATACAAATATAACCCATGTGCCATTTATGAGAGCCAACAAACATAATAAACATCACTTACTGAACAACTGTACAATGTCTGCTGTCATTAGGATGCCGACTGCTGGGATGTTTAGATGAAAAGGAAATTCTGTAGACAAAATAAAAACTAAATGCAAAAAACAACCTGAACAATAGTTACAATAAGATTTGACGGTGCAATATTGAATAAAATAACTAGCTATGAAATAGAGAAAAACAGGCTCACACAGAGCCTGACAACTATTTGTGTAATGACATGCTTTATACTCTGCTTCGAATTTGTCAAGCGTCATATATATATATATATACGTGATTTTGTTTATAGTAAAAAAAATAATAATAATAATAATAATACAGTTTTTTCCATTTGCTTACACACAATTTTAATAACTGTGTGTCTTTTTTCAAAAGGATTTACACACTTTTCCAAACACCACATTAAATTTTCTTAATTCCTAGATTATTTGTAAAATGACACACTTCGGTCAAAACATATGCCCATTCATCAAAATAAAGCAAGCATTGGTAAAAATGCCGTTTTATTGTCATCTCACTCACACAGACTTCAAATGATAAGACACTATTGGAGTGAGTTACCCAGAACAGTGATAAATACAAAACACATTTGTAAAAAAAAACCTATTTTACGATAAGAAATCACATGTTTGGGGCATTTTGCTCGACCTTTTTAGCATATGTGATGAATGATTACTGTAACTTGACAAACTATATTGGCAAATCCACAGCAATCGTCATTGTTTACTTTAAAGTGGGCCTATATGTAAGGACCTAAAGAGAAAGTAAAAATATCCTGTTATCTTTTCATATTACATATCACAGTAGTCAACAATGACATGCAGTACAAATTAAAATCTGAGACAAATAAAAAGGTTTGAAAAAAAATTTGGAGATAAAGATGTGTGTATCACAATCCTAGTGTGTGTGTGCAAGATGTGAAAATGTGTGTATCACAATCGTGATGGGAAGGTGTGTGTAATATTTCGCAAAAACTGTGAAGCAGAGTCTATGCCTAATATTACAGTTTTTTTCCCAATTGCTTACACACTACATTTTAAATGTTGACACAGTTAACAAAGTCTACATACAGTAAACAAAACCACTGTGCAGATTTGCCTAATATTAGGCATAGACTCTGCGTCACAGTTTTTGCGAAATATTACACACAATGCTTTATACACACCTTCCCATCTTGCACACATATAAGGAGTGTGATACACACATGTTCACACTTTACACACACACTAGGATTGTGATACACACATTTTTACACTTTACACAAAGATAAGGATTGTGAAGTTACTTCCTGGTCAATCCAAAGGAAGTAACGACCACACAATTGAACACATTGGATAATCATATCTACCAGGTGTAAATACACACAGGTGACGAATTAAAAGTACAGCTTTCAAGTGGGTGCTACAGCTATATTGTTTTTTCCATTTGTAATTTTTATCTCTAGATTTTTTTTGCAAACCTTTTGATTTGTCTCAGATTTTAATTTGTCCTGCATGTCATTGTTGATTACTGTGATATGTTACTTTACCTGACTGGTAAAAATATATATTTTTAGTTTGCAGCATCATTGTTGAGCAGTTGTTTTGAAAAGATTACAGGTTATTTTTACTTTTGCTTTAGGTCCTTACATATAGGCCCACTTCAAAGTAAACAATGACGATTGCTGTGGCTTTGCCAATATATTTTGTCAAGTTACAGTAATCATTCATCATATATGTTAAAAAGGTCGAGCAAAATGCCCCAAACATGTGATTTCTTGTAGTAAAATAGGGTTTTTTACAAATGTGTTTTGTATTTATCACTGTTCTGGGTAACTAAATCAAATAGTGTCTTATCATTTGAAGTCTGTGTGAGTGAGATGACAATAAAACGGCATTTTTACAAATGCTTGCTTTATTTTGATGAATGGGCATATGTTTTGACCGAAGTGTCATTTTGCAAATAATCTAGGAATTAAGAAAATTGATTGTGGTGTTAGGAAAAGTGTGTAAATCATTTTGAAAAAAGACACACAGTTAGTAAAATTGTGTGTAAGCAAATGGGGGGAAAACTGCACAGTGGTTTTGCTTACTGTGTAGACTTTGTTAACTGTGTGAACATTTAAAATTTAGTGTGTAAGCAATTAGAAAACACTGTAATAGCACGCCAGATCTCGCAATGCATTCTGGGTCGTCAATGCACTAGCATTATAGATCATTATAAATCATTTAAGAGTTCTAATCCGTCAATAATGACATACATGTACCTGCTTTGTTATTTGTGTATGAACTGTTATTTTACAGGAGTAAACAGCAAGAGCGCCCCCAAGTGAAAAAAGTAGCCCTGTAGATGACCTGCCGTTGAAATTCAATGTAAGGTTAAGACTATACTTTCAGGGATCATTTCTATAGTTCTTGACTTGAGAAATGTGTTTCTAAAGTGTTTGGTCTCGCTAACCACGATGAAGAGATGAGATATCCCTTCCTGAACGTGAAGCTGACATCGAATAATGATTCTATCATACATTCGATGTCATTGATGAACGTTCATCGCCCCCTAGTGGGGTTTTGATGGAAGGGGTATGTTCAGAGTGGTTATATTTCTTAGCTGTAATTAACAATAATGTATATTTAGATACCTTTAATTAATTTTGAAGTTATTCACACAGTGTGACTGTCAATAAATATAACGATAGATTAAATGATGGACGAACCTGCTCTCATTAGTGGTCGGCAGGACATTATAAATTCATTAAGTGTATTATTATAAAATTAAGGCCTTAATGGCTCCAAAAAGATTCAAAGTGATGTCCAGAGGCATCACAAATGTTTTACAACTGTAGGACTTTGCCCATAGTCAACCCGCCAATCCATCAAACGATGAATGAAAATAAATTTAAGAACTTTACGGTCATTGGACGGCGTGGCGCAGTGGAAGAGTGGCCGTGCGGCCGTGCGCGACCCGAGGGTCCCTGGTTCAATCCCCACCTAGTACCAACCTCGTCATGTCCGTTGTGTCCTGAGCAAGACACTTCACCCTTGCTCCTGATGGGTGCTTGTTAGCGCCTAGCATGGCAGCTCCCTCCATCAGTGTGTGAATGTGTGTGTGAATGGGTAAATGTGGAAGTAGTGTCAAAGCGCTTTGAGTACCTTGAAGGTAGAAAAGCGCTATACAAGTACAACCCATTTATCATATTTATCATTGATAAATTGCTACATCCATCTGTATGTTTTTTTTCCTTCGTCTGTGGCTTTAAAGGGATTCTGCACTATTTTGCACATTGTTCGTAATCATTGTAAAAGAAATGACGACGGATGGGGCAGCACGGTGGAGAGGGGTTAGTGCAGGGGTCGGCAACCCGCGGCTCTAGAGCCGCATGCGGCTCTTTAGCGCCACCCTAGTGGCTCTCTGGAGCTTTTTCAAAAATGTATGAAAAATGGAAAAAGATGAGGGGAATTTTTTTTGTTTGTTTGTTTTAATATGGTTTCCGTAGGAGGACAAACATGACGCAAACCTCCCTAATTGTTATAAAGCCCACTGTTTATATTAAACATGCCTCACTGATTCGAGTATTTGGCGAGCGCCGTTTTGTCCTACTAATTTTGGCGGTCCTTGAACTCACCGTAGTTTGTTTACATATATAACTTTCTCCGACTTTCTAGGACGTGTTTTATGCCACTTCTTTTTCCGTCTTATTTTGTCCACCAAACTTTTAACGATGTGCATGAATGCACAAAGGTGAGTTTTGTTGATGTTATTGACTTGTGTGGAGTGCTAATCAGACATATTTGGTCACTGCATGACTGCAAGCTAATCGATGCTAACATGCTATTTAGGCTAGCTATATGTACATATTATAATAATAATAATAATACCTGGGATTTATATAGCGCTTTTCTAAGTACCCAAAGTCGCTTTACATGTAGAACCCATCATTCATTCACACCTGGTGGTGGTAAGCTACTTTCATAGCCACAGCTGCCCTGGGGTAGACTGACGGAAGCGTGGCTGCAATTTGCGCCAACGGCCCCTCCGACCACCACCTATCATTCATCATTCAATTCACCGGTGTGAGTGGCACCGGGGGCAAAGGGTGAAGTGTCCCGCCCAAGGACACAACGGCAGTGATTTTTTTTTAATGGTAAGAGGCGGGGAGCGAACCTGCAACCCTCAGGTTTCTGGCACGGTTGCTCTACCCACTACGCCATGCCGCCCCAATATTGCATCATTATGCCTCGTTTGTAGGTATATTTGAGGTCATTTAGTTTCCTTTAAGTCATCTTAATTCAATTTGTATCTCATGACACACTATCTGTAGGTAATATGGCTTTTAATTTTTTGCGGCTCAAGACAGATTTGTTTTTGTATTTTTGGTCCAATATGGCTCTTTCAACATTTTGGGTTGCCGACTCCTGGGTTAGTGCGTCTGCCTCACAATACGAAGGTCCTGAGTAGTCCTGAGTTCAATCCCGGGCTCGGGATCTTTCTGTGTGGAGTTTGCATGTTCTCCCCTTGACTGCGTGGGTTCCCTCCGGGTACTCCGGCTTCCTCCCACCTCCAAAGACATACACCTGGGGATAGGTTGATTGGCAACACTAAATTGGCCCTCGTGTGTGAATGTGTGTCTGTCTATCTGTGTTGGCCCTGCGATGAGGTGGCGACTTGTCCAGGGTGCACCCCGCCTTCTGCACGATTATAATCAATTCGAAATATTGAATAAATTCGATCAAAAGTCAGCTTACTTTGGGAGCCGTTCAATTCTGCCTATAAAGCCCTTAAAAACATCCAAACACCTCCATTGATATACATTAGCGGTAAATATATCCTGCAATAAATGTAACTGCGCTAAAAGGAAATAAAGACCCCTCAGTTGCATAGCAAGCAGCGCGTGCACTATCTGCGTAGACAAGGAGCCTATATATTCCTGCAAAAAGCATCAAAAAATCCAACTATGCAATGGAATAGATCCCTATACTTGATTAAAAATATATATTTTTCGCGTGATAAAGGATAATTCGTCGTCAAATATGTCGGACTATTGTGTGCTACAGACATCATTCTACACGACAAAACAGATGGAGACTTGGAAAAGCCCGGAGGTCTACAACTTCGTTTTGTGTGGCTGGATCAAGGACATTGGTATCAAGACTCTCCCACATTGATCGGCATCGTTTTTCCTCAGGTAAGGTTGCATTTCATGATTAAACTTTGTGTCTCCTGTCATGTTTGATGCCTGCCATTGCTGTTGCACGCCCCATTTACAAGAATGCGTGTTGTTCCCCGTCTTTATCAAAATATAACTATAAATGTCAACTTATAGCTTCATTTATGATCAGTGCCTTTGGTAAAAGCTTAACTCTGTTAGGTTTGCTCATATTTGATTTCTTTTATTTAGACTCACTGAGTTGGTGCTTAGGGGCAGCACGGTGGAAGAGGGGTTAGTGCATCTGCCTCACAATACAAAGGTCCTGAGTAGTCTTGGGTTCAATCCCGGGCTCGGGATCTTTCTGTGTGGAGTTTGCATGTTCTCCCCGTGACTGCGTGGGTTCCCTCCGGGTAGTCCGGCTTCCTCCCACTTCCAAAGTCATGCACCTGGGGATAGGTTGATTGGCAACACTAAATTGGCCCTAGTGTGTGAATGTGAGTGTGAATGTTGTCTGTCTATCTGTGTTGGCCCTGCGATGAGGTGGTGACTTGTCCAGGGTGTACCGCGCCTTCCGCCCGATTGTAGCTGAGATAGGCTCCAGTGCCCCCCGCGACCCCAAAGGGAATAAGTGGTAGAAAATGGATGGATGGAAGGAGTTGGTGCTTAACGAAACACTCGTAGCAACATGTGTCTTAAGGAATACAAATAATGTCAAGATAATACTTAAATTGGAAACAGTAGACATTAAACGTGTATCAAACAAACCTTTAACAAAGTGGTCACCACAAACTCGTGCCTTCTTCGACTCTGGTCCCTTGTACTGGAGTGTATGGTACTTTTGTCGTCTTTTTTAATAAAATCTTGCACTCTTTTGCCGTTCTTGATGACCTCTTGAGAAACTCTGAAGAAACGTTTATCCATTTCATGATTTAAACGGTTCGTACAGCTGAAAACAACGCAAGCATAGGGCATTTTTATTCAGGAAAAGGGTAAATGTTGCCCAGTACCTATTGAGAACAGACGCTGGCTTGACCACCACACATATTTAATTTAATGAGCCGGACGTGACGTCACATGAGAGAGAGTGCATAGACACTGAGACTTCACATGTAGGTGTGAAAATACAGAAAACTTAACTATTTCAGAAATCAGAGCAATTTAGTGTATGCATGGAAACGTAGAGAGTGATACCAATCAAATGTAATAATAAAACAAAACATTGTGTATATTTTATTTTCAAAGCTAATTTATTTCAAAAACCAAATCACAAATGTGAACTATCCAACAAACCTAGTAATCAAGTCCTATGATGCAATAAATAAGATGCAGATGGAAAAAGTATGTGGAAACACAAAGGCTGCAAGTGTCACTCAGTTAAATAACAAATGTGTACATCCCTTTGTTCAGCAGTCACAATGTTTATTTTCTTTAAATCACAGAAACCATTTTTTTTTTTAAATTATATTCTCATCCCTTTATTTTGTAGAATAATATAAGTATTACCTCTTGTTCCTTCCATTGCAGCTGCTTTCCCCTCATTATCTTAATAAAGATGCTAGCAGATGCTGAGCAGTTACTGCTGATGATATCTACTTAGTTATCAAAGCCACTGTTGGATTAAAAAAAGAACAATTAAAGATCAAACCTGCAGCATCAGTGCAAGCACACACTTAAAATGTCCAAAGAGTCTATTTAAAACAGTTGTTCTTAACCTGGGTTCGATCGAACCTTAGGGGTTCGATGAGTCGGCCTCAGGGGTTCGGCGGAGCCTCCGCCACCGAGGTAAAGACACATCTGACTTATCGCGTAAATAAAAACTTCTTCCTATCGGCGTATTATGGACAGGGGCGCCGAAAAGGGGGGTAAAGGAGACGGATTCTCGGGGCCCATGATGGAGGGGGCCCAGAGAGGCCCCTAATGATGATGAAATTATAATACAGAAAAAATAATGACACTGTGTTGGGGGCCCTGTAAAGATTATTTTCATAATCAGGCGCCCCTGATTATGGATACCCCCAAACAATGTTCCATCTGATTTGCAGGTTTTGATTGATCGATTGAAACTTTTACTCGTAGATTGCAAAGGACACAGTAGTACATATTCCGTACAATTGACCACTAAATGGTAACACCCGAATACGTTTTTCAACTTGTTTAAGTCGGGGTCCACGTTAATCAATTCATGGTAATGTGTGTAAGGTGTGTAATTTGTTGTGAGTTCATGCATTGTGTTGGTTTTGTTCTTTAAACAAGGTGATGTTCATGCACGGTTCATTTTGTGCGCCAGTTAAAAAACATATGACTTTTTCTTGAATTTGGAAAAAAATAACATTTTATTTTTCACTAAAGAAGGGTTCGGTGAATGCGCATATGAAACCGGTGGGGTTCGGTACCTCCAACAAGGTTAAGAACCACTGATTTAAAACTAAAGTAAAACTGCTTCAAAAGCTGAACTTCATCTATTAAAACTTTAGCTCAATAACTTGAATCTTCCTGATCAGAATTCCATGTTTGTGTGGAGATCCTCTGCAGGCCATCACATTGTAAAGATCATGTTTGTAAGATCAAGTATATTAAAGGGGAACATTATCACAATTTCAGAATTGTTAAAACCATTAAAAATCAGTTCCCAGTGGCTTATTATATTTTTCGAAGTTTTTTTCAAAATTTTACCCATCACGCAATATCCCTAAAAAAAGCTTCAAAGTGCCTGATTTTAACCACCCGTCCATTTTCCTGTGACGTCACATAGTGATGCCAACACAAACAAACATGGCGGAAAGAACAGCAAGCTATAGCGACATTAGCTCGGATTCAGACTCGGATTTCAGCGGCTTAAGCGATTCAACAGATTACGAATGTATTGAAATGGATGGTTGTAGTGTGGAGGCAGGTAGCGAAAACGAAATTGAAGAAAAAACTGAAGCTATTGAGCCATATCAGTTTGAACCGTATGCAAGCGAAAACGACACAACAGCCAGCGACACGGGAGAAAGCGAGGACGAATTCGGCGATCGCCTTCTAACCAACGATTGGTATGTGTTTGTTTGGCATTAAAGGAAACTAACAACTATGAACTAGGTTTACAGCATATGAAATACATTTGGCAACAACATCCACTTTGAGAGTGCATACAGCCCAATTTTCATCAATATATTCTGTAGACATACCCTCATGTCAGCAGGCCAGGGAAGCTAGGGTCGATATTCTTCTCTTGATCATCTTCGGGACGGTGTGAGCCAAGACATCCAGGGGGTTTAGCTCGCTCGTCTGCGGGAACAAACTGCCGCCATTGCTTGCCGTGCTACTGAGGTCCTTTGTCCCTGAATTGCTCACACACTCTGCCAGATTCAATGGGGGTCTGGCGACAGATTTCTTTGACTTTATCGTTGGAAATGCATCTGCTTTGAGTGTCGCAGGATATCCACACATTCTTGCCATCTCTGTCGTAGCATAGCTTTCGTCGGTAAAGTGTGCGGAACAAACGTCCAATTTCTTGCCACTTTCGCATCTTTGGGCCACTGGTGCAACTTGAATCCGTCCCTGTTCGTGTTGTTACACCCTCCGACAACACACCGACGAGGCATGATGTCTCCAAGGCACGGAAAACAGTCGAAAAAACGGAAAATAACAGAGCTGATTTGACTCGGTGTTTGAGAAAATGGTGGATTGCTTCCCGATGCGACGTCACATTGTGACGTCATCGCTCCGAGAGTGAATATTAGAAAGGCATTTAATTCGCCAAAATTCACCCATTTAGAATTCGGAAATCGGTTAAAAAAATATATGGTCTTTTTTCTGCAACATCAAGGTATATATTGACGCTTACATAGGTCTGGTGATAATGTTCCCCTTTTAAAAAAAGAATACTTGCATTAAAGTGTAGAGGAACTCTGTTCTGCATAAATGATCAACACTTTTTAAAGAAAAAATCTCAGGCAGGGTCTCGACTTAAAAGTGAATCCTGGACAATGTCAGCTGAGTAAAGAAATACTTTTTACTTAATATTTGTCTTGATTATAAAATACTTGAAAAAGTTGAAAGTGACTTAACTCGGTCAGTGGCAAATGTTTAAGTGTAAAAAACAAACATCAGCATTTAGGAACTAAAATGAGGTGAAAGAAGAAAAGGAAATACATTATAGAGCTTCAGAGAACGTTATACATAACTTCAATTTTCAGCTATCTGAAATATATACAAAATATATATGTTGATCTATGTGGGGATTTAGCGCGCCCCTGTGTTGTGTGGACACTCCTACGACAGTCCATGTCGAGTTCAGAAAATAAGTGTCTTAGTAAAGAGTTTGTTTTTGTGTTTATAATTATTATTTTTTTGTTGCTGTCTATTCCATGTTGAGCATATTCATAAAGCCATTTTAACACATTAATTTGATACAGTAAAAACTCATTTTAAACGTAATGTTGTAAGAAATCATTTTAAACAAACATTTGAGGAGTCGATTGAGAGCTGTATGAGTAGACTCTTTTCGGATGGCGAACCTACAGTGACGTCTTGTTGTTCCTGTCATTACTGATGGACGCGATCCATCAGATGTTTATTATGTCTGCTTATTAAACGCTAACAACAAATACTACGACTATTTAAGTATGTTAACACATACAAACGATTATAGGTGGCACTAAAACATCCATACATGCTATAATAGGTCTATTTTGAAATAAATTTAAAAAAGCACATTTAACCGATGCCTATTGGGTGTTGGTTAATACCCAGAATCCTTTGCGTCCAACCCACCAAATAGTAAAAATAGGGCTCGAAGTTAAGCGGCTAAAATGTGGTGATTTAAGGTGACACGGCGTTGACTGTGAATGTGAATGGATAACATCAGTGTTTGTTAGGTAAATAAAGTGGGCCACCTCAGGACCGTGTGTTACTTTGTTGTGGCCGGGAATGGCGTCAGCCAAAGTACTCTGTAATGTCAGATCACTCTTGTTTCTCTTCAGATCGCATAAATCTTTCGCCTTTTACTAAAGATTTCCGTGGGGAGGAACAACAAGAGTATAACTCAATTTTTTGATGCCCTGCGAAAGCGGGGCTTCCTTTACTTGTTAAAGAAAATAACCAATGCCTTACTTCTTATGACCGGCATGTGTTTGAATTGTTATGACGTCTGTACTAGTAATTATCATGCGGCTGAGACATTTAAACAGCCATGACTGCTACATACTTAAAATCCAACTTTTGATTGCTCTAAAGAAGTTAAACATGAAAAGTAAAACGCCAACTCTGAAGTGAACAACATGCGTACCGTAAAGCACTGATAGCTGTCGCAGATGCACATGCTCTATAAAGCCAGCTTTCCCAGCGTGCGCAATGTTACATGATACAAGAAGACTTAAAAATATATGTGCAAATAAACACAACGGGGTACCTACCGTGCAATGTACAACCATGTGCACCAGGGGTCATAGTAACCCAGCAACACAGTTTACGACAGTCGTATTCATAGTCTTCACTACGGGTGCTTCCGGGGCCCATAAAGCCTATTATGTCACAGAAGACGTCAGTAGTTTCATAAGAAAATACAATCATGTGTGCTTACGGACCGTATCCCCGCTGACTGTATTGATATATAATGTAGGAACCAGAAATATTAATTACAGAAAGAAACTACCCTTTTGTGGGAGAGGGAGGTTTTTGGGGTTGGTGCACTAATTGTAAGTGTATCTTGTGTTTTTTATGTTGATTTAATAAAAAAAATAATTTATTTGTATTTTTGTTAATTTCTTGTGCGGCCCGGTACCAATCGATCCGCGGCCCGGTGGTTTAGGAACACTGTAGCTATTAAAATTGACCCATTTTAACTTTATACGATATACTGTGTTCAAATATGACATATATATATATAATAACAAATATTGCAATGTCAAGGGCAAGCAAATTAAAATGTTCTTTGACTGAAGAGAAATTATACTTTTTCACACTTCATTTAGTTTGTTCTTTAAACATAATTTTGGTGGATGATGTCATTATTTATAAACATTAAATGCAAACTATTCTTTAGAATGTTGGTTTAGTTTAGTTTAGTCTTTATTTGAAGGGACAATGCACAGAAACATTAATAAGCTCAGAGACAGATATGTTCTGTACCAGATTATAGCTAAATAGCTCATTTCCAGCTACAGTCCCTGGCTACCTAAATTAAAAGGATACAAAAATCATGGAATAAAACTAGAACAGTAAAATCATACTATAGCATGTAATCAAATTAAGAAAAGTCATAAATGCTCTTTCATTGACACATACTTATTATGTATTACAACCACACCTCATTTACATCATAACACAGACAATACATGCTTTAGAATGTTGGTGTGAATGTGTAAATAATTGTGAAAAATATAAAACATATACATTAAATGTGTTACTATTATGAATACAAAATATTATTCATATTTCAAGTAGTTGTGCTATTAGTATAATAATACAAAACTGCATACTTTCTAAGACTTTATCACTATAATGATGAGTTAAAGTGTTAAAAAATGCAGTTGCGCTCTAACAATGTCTGAATGCAACATTATTATCTTTGTAAAGGCTAATTTCCACTAGGCCACATTAGAAAGTGTATCTAATGACATGTTTCGGTGTATATTTCCTACTTGCAGTTCCTAAATTAGCCACACCGTGAAACTGTTTCTCATAATAAGTGCGTTCTGCAGCATTGAAGCAAATAATAATAAAACAAGATATTGTGGATATTCTATTTTTAAAGTTCATTAATTAAAAAAAACAAACCAAAAACGTGAAATAACCAACAAACCTCGTAATCAAGTCATATGATGCTATCAATAGGATACACATGGGGAAAAATATGTGGAAAAACAAAGGTTGCAAGTGTCACTCAGTTAAATAACAAATGTACACATCCATAATTAACATTTGTTCAGCAGTCACAATGTTCATTTTCTTTAAAAATCGCAGAAACTACATGTGTTTTAAATTATATTATCACTCCTTTATTTTGTTGAATAATAGTAATATTACCTCCTGTACTTTCCTGGATTGCAGCTGCTTTTCCCCTCCTTGTCTTAATAAAGATGCTGCCAGATGCTGAGCAGTTAGTGCTAATGTCATCTTCTTAGTTATCAAAGCCACTTTTCTGTGAAAAAGAAGAACAATTGAAGATCAAACCTGCAGCATCAGTGCAATAAAACACTTAAAATGTCCAAAGGGTCCAATTAAAACTAAAGTAAAACTGCTTGAAAAGCTGAACTTCATCTATTAAAACTTTAGCTCAATAACTTGAATTTTCCTGATCAGAATTCAATGTTTGTGTGAAGATCAACTGCTGGCCATCGCATTTTAAAGATCATGTTTGTAAGATCAAGTCTATTAAAAAAAGACCTGCATTCAAGTATAGAGGAACTCTGTTCTTCATAAATGATCAACACTATAATATATATATATATATATATATATATATATATATATATATATATATATATATATATATATATATATATATATATATATATATATATATATATATCAGGAAGGGGGCGAGACTTAAAAATAAATTCGGGACAATGTCAACTGATTGAATAAATACTATGTACTTGAAATATTTGTTTTGATTCTAAGTGATTTAGAAAAGTTAAAATTAAACTAACCCAGGCAGTGGCAGTTTTAGATATGAACCACCATTATCTAAGACAGTGTTCCCCAACCTCGGTTCCATGACTAGTACCGGTCTGTGACACATTTGCTACTCGGCCACAGAGAAACATTAAATAATTTATAAATGACTGCATTTTCTACGACTTAACCTTCGCCTGTCCCACTAGACACACCAATAAGCTTGTTTATAGATGTACAATAAAACTCCTCATAGGAAGTTGCCATTTGTTATATATGTTATAACTTTGTGACATGATACAATGTAAAATATAAATGTGACAGATTGTAGCCAAAGGCTGATTTCCATCTGCTTATTTCCCCGGCAGGTTGATGGTATACACCAGTGGTTCTCAACCTTTTTTCAGTGATGTAACCCTTGTGACATTTTTTTTAATTCAAGTACCCCCTAATCAGAGCAAAGCATTTTTGGTTGAAAAAAAGAGATAAAGAAGTAAAATACAGCACTATGTCATCAGTTTCTGATTTATTAAATTGTATTACAGTGCAAAATATTGGTCATTTGTAGTGGTCTTTCTTGAACTATTTGGAAAAAAAGATAGGTTTTTATTTATATTTATAAAGGATTTTTGAATTGTTGCTATTTTTAGAATATTAAAAAAAAATCTCACGTACCCCTTGGCATACCTTCAAGTACCCCCAGGGTTGCGCGTACCCCCATTTGAGAACCACTGGTATACACTATCATCAACCTGCTGGGGATCTCATTGCAAAGAAACAAGCCCAGGGCTCCCACTAATTCAGCGTTATAGTGAGTTGTAGTTTGCTATATTTATTTGGCCACAAGTGGAAAGCCAGTCCCTGAAAACAATAGAGAAAATATTCATTTGTACTTTACACGCAAGTGGTTAAAACAGACATCAGCATTTAGGAACTAAAATGAAGTGGAAAAAAACAAAAGGAATAATACACGACTTTGTTGGAGCGTCAGAGAACGTTATATATAACTTCCAATTTCAGCTCTCTCAATATTTGCATTGAAAAATATATAAAAATATATATGTTTATATATGTGGGGTTTTAGCGCCTCCCTGCGTTGTGTGGGCACTCCTACGACAGTCCATGCTGAGTAAATAGTAGTGTTTATTTTTGTGTTTTAAATTTATTTTTTTTGTTGCTGTCTATTCCATGTTGAACATATACATAAAGCCAATTCAACACATGTATTTGATAATATTTGTGTATTTACATTAGAAACTAATTTCAAACTTAATTTGATAAGAAATAATTTTAAACAAATTATTAAATTTGAGGAGTCGATTGAGAGCTGTATGAGTAGACTCTTTTCAGATGGCGAACCTACAGTGACATGTTCCTGTCATTACTGATGGACGCGATCCATCAGATGTTTATTATGTCTGCTTATTAAACGCTAACAACAAATACTACGACTATTTAAGTATGTTAACACATACAAACAATTATAGGTGGCACTAAAACATCCATACATGCTATAAGAGGTCTATTTTTAAATTTTAAAAAAAAAAGCCCATTTAAGCGATGCCTATTGGGTGTAGGCTAATTCCCAGAATCCTTTGCGTCCAACCCACCAAATAGTAAAAATAGGGCTCGAAGTTAAGCGGCTAAAATGTGGTGATTTAAGGTGACACGGCGTTGACTGTGAATGTGAATGGATAACATCAGTGTTTGTTAGGTAAATAAAGTGGGCCACTTCAGGACCGTGTGTTACTTTGTTGTGGCCGGGAATGGCGTCAGCCAAAGTACTCTGTAATGTCAGATCACTCTTGTTTCTCTTCAGATCGCATAAATCTTTCGCCTTTTACTAAAGATTTCCGTGGGGAGGAACAACAAGAGTATAACTCAATTTTTTGATGCCCTGCGAAAGCGGGGCTTCCTTTACGTGTCTAAATCAACAAAACGAGCAACTAGTATATATTTTGCATGATACTGTGGTGACGTCACAAATACTATATCCAAGGAAGGATACGAACGTACCAACAGCCATGACTGTTACATACCAAAAGGCCAACTTGTGAATGCTCTAAAGAAGTTTTGACATGTGAAATTTAATGTTAACTCTAAAGTTAACAATTTGAGCAGTGATAGCTGTCGCGGATGCACATGTTCTATAAAGTCAGCAGTACACGCTAGTCAGCTGTCCCAGTGTGAGCAATTGTACATGATACAAGACTTAAAAATATATGTACAAATAAACACAACGGGGTACCTACCGTGCAATGTACAACCATGTGCATCAGGGGTCATAGTAACCCAGCAACACAGTTTACGACAGTCGTATTCCTATGCTTCCGGGGCTCTTTAAAGCCTGTTATGTCACAGAAGACGTCAGTAGTTTCATTGTGTAGCTATTTAAATGGACCAATTTTAGCTTTATACGATATAGCCTACTGCAGGGGTCGGCAACCCGCGGCTCTAGAGCCGCATGCGGCTCTTTAGCGCCGCCCTAGTGGCTCTCTGGAGTTTTTTCAAAAATGTATGAAAAATGGAAAAAGTTGAGGGGAAAAAATATATTTTTTGTTTTAATATGGTTTCTGTAGGAGGACAAACATGACACAAACCTCCCTAATTGTTATAAAGCACACTGTTTATATTAAACATGCTTCACTGATTCGAGTATTTGTTGAGCGCCGTTTTGTCCTACTAATTTTGGCAGTCCTTGAACTCACCTTAGTTTGTTTACATGTATATCTGTCTGCGACTTTCTAGGACGTGTTTTATGCCACTTATTTTTCTGTCTCGTGTTGTCCACCAAACTTTTAACGTTGTGCATGAATCCACAAAGGTGAGTTTTGTTGATGTTATTGACTTGTGTGGAGTGCTAATCAGACATATTTGGTCACTGCATGACTGCGAGCTAATCGATGCTAACATGCTATTTAGGCTAGCTATATGTATATATTGCATAATTATGCCTCATTTGTAGCTATATTTGAGCTCATTTAGTTTCCTTTAAGTCATATTAATTCAATTTATATCTCATGACACACTATCTGTATGTAATATGGCTTTTAACAGATTTGTTTTTGTATTTTTGGTCCAATAAGGCTCTTTCAACATTTTGGGTTGCCGACCCCTGGCCTACTGTATTCTAGTATTACATAAATAAACAGACAAATATTGAAATGTCAAGGTCAAGCAAATTAAAATGTAATTTAAATGAAGAGAAAATGAAAATTGTTCAAACTTCATTTAGTTTGTTTTTTAAACATCATTTTTGGTGAATGATGTCATTATTGAAAAATATTAAATGCTACCGTATTTTTCGGACTATAAGTCGCAGTTTTTTTCATAGTTTGGCCAGGCTCCAGTGCGATTTATATGTTTTTTTTCCTTCTTTACTATGCATTTTCGGCAGGTGCGACTTATACTCCGAAAAATACGGTAATTGTTTTTTATAATGTTGGCGTGAATGTAAAAAGAACAGTGATAAATATAACACACATACATTAAATCTGTTATTCTTATTATTTGATTGAAGTATTTATTTCAAACCTGCACAATACAACAGCACACATTTTTTTTAATTTTTTTTTTACATTTTGGCAGAGACATTTATGCATGGCTTGAAAAGGGGTTGGATGAAGCAATTGCTTATAATATCCCAACCCCTCTCACTCACTCCCTATTTAACATAAACAATATAATACAAGAACAATGTAAAATTATTATTTATAGTATGCATATTTTAAGTAGTAGTGTTAGTTAGGGGGTGCTGGAGCCTATCCCAGCTGCACTCTGGCGGAAGGCGGGGTACACCCTGGACAAGTCGCCATCTCATCGCAGGGGCTACACAGATTTCAAATATTATATAAATATAATAAACAGACACATATTTAAATGTCAAGGGCAAGCAAATTAAAATGTTATTTGACTGAAAATATATATATATATTTTTTAACTTAATTTAGTTTGTTGTTTAAACATAACTTTAGTATCTTATGTCATCATTTAGAAACATTAAATGCAAACTATTTGTCAGAATGTTGGCGTGAATGTGAAAATAATTGTGAAACATAAAACTATAATGATAAATTAAATCATAAAAAATGCAGTGGCTCTCTAATAATTTCACTCAAAATGCAATATTATTATGTTTGCAAACTTGCAAAGGCGTATTTCTACTAGACCACATTAGAAAGTGGATCTAATGTCATGTTCGGTGTGGAATTCCAACTTGCAGTTAGCAAGTTAGCCACACAGTGTAGATGTTTATCATTTAAAAGTGTGTTCTGCGGCATTGAAACGAATAATAATGATTAAAAAAAGACTTTGTGGATCATTCCTCTTTAAAGCTTATTTGTTTCAAGAACCAAATAAAAAATGTCAACTATACAAAAAAAAAAGAAAAAACAATAAATAGGATGAAAAAATGTGGAAACATAAAGGCTGCAAGTGTCACTCAATTAAATACATGTTTACATCGTTAAATAACATTTTGTTCAGCATTCACATTAGTGAAGTGCGATACCACTGATTTTTTTTCAGAGCCAATACCAAGTAAGATTCAGGCTGTTGTCAGGCATAATAATCCGATACTGATACTTTGTGCAAACGTGTCTGCTAAAAATGAGTACATTGGGTATTGTCTAATAATACTATAGCTATCTAAAAAAAAAAACAACAGTAACAATCTAAGAAAACTGACCAAAAAATCAGGATGTAATAAGAAAAAGCTGAACATACTCACCGTTTTGTCTATAAATATGTATATATTTTTAAATAAAAAAAATATATATCAAATGCACCAAAATAAAGGTTATGTCATATGTTCTCTGTCATTAATGATTGTAATTGACTTCTTCAGGAAGTGTTGGTGGAAGGAATATGTTCAGAGTGGTTAAATTAGCTGTGACGGCAAAATTATGTTTTAAAAAGCTACCATTGATCATTTTTCTGATGCTAATTCACCCGGCATGTATCCTCCTGTGTTAGCATTCTTGTATAGTTCCAATATATAAATGTACTTTTTAAACAATTAGACTCACATGTTATAGAAATTAGTGAGAGTGATTAGATTCATCAGAGTTGTGTGCTTCACTTTATTGGTAGATTGACAAGTTCTGTTTGTTACTCCTTTTTAAACTTCTTACGATCCACTTGATTTGTCGTCATTGGGTGGAAGTACATTTATTTGAACTGTTTTAGTTTCTAAATTCAAAACAGTAGAACTTTAGAAATGATAATGAGATTAGATATTTTTTTTACTGAATGTGAAACTGACATAGAATAATGATTATATCATATGTTCTCTCTCAGACTCATTGAGAATCGTTGTTTGCGTCTTAACGAAGCTTTGCTGGAAGGAATTTGTCCAGAGTGGTTGACTGACCTGTCAGCATACACAAGTTTAATAAGAAAAACATCAAATATCTATGGCTATTAGTTGTATCTACTTTCTTGACTGTTGGTTGATAAGGTGCTTTCGAATGAACACATTCCCAACTAGAGCTGCACCAAATGCAATTTTTGGGTAGAGAGAAGTCTGGGCTTCTCTGCTTAGGCTGCTGCCCCCCTGACCCAACTTTAGATAAGCAGAAGAAGGTGCATTGATGGCTGGACATATCTGCCAAAATGAGTGCATCCTCTGAGTGAAAATAGTAGTCTAGTAGATGACTTCCTGTTAGAAATTGCTTGAAAGTCAAGACTATACTATCAGGGATCATTTCTAAAGTTATTACTTTGAGAAATGTGTTTCTAAAGTATAAGGTTTTGCTAACCATGATGATGAGATTAAATGTTTCTTCCTGAACATGAAGCTGACATAGAATTATGATTCTGTCATGTGTTCTTTGTCATTGATGATTGTTCTTTGCTTCTTAATGAGGCTTTGATGGGAGGAATATATTCAGAGTGGTTAACTTCATGTTTAATAAGATTGTAGTCAAAAACGTAATGGCTATATTTGCTCTGTTTGACGTTGGCTGCTAAGGTGTTACTTTTATTAAAGCATTCTCAGAGTGAAATGAGAAGACTAGTCTTCTTATGAATGGTGGCAACTAATCCGACAAACACCCACACTTGTTAGAACGTGTATGTTAAGAAAGAAAAAAAGGAAAAAATTAAACCGATGCATTTTGTGTTTTGGCTAATTCCCATAATCCTTTGCGTCCAACCCACCAAATAGTAAACTAAAGCGACAAGATACTCGGCTAAAATCTGTGGACATTTTGAAGGTGCTATGGTGTTGCCTGTGGATACCATTAGTTAAATTGATTATGTCACCTTAAAACCATGTGTTAACCTGGTGCGACCAGGAATTGGTGGCAACTAATTGTTCAAACTCCCCGACATAATTTAACGTGAATGTCAAGAAAGATCAAAAAAGAAAAAAAGAAACTTAAATATTTGTGTTTTAGCTAGTTCCCCTAATCCTTTGCTCCAATACTTCAAATAATAAAGCGAGAAGATGCCCTGCTAAATTCTTTTGCCATTTTAAAGGTGCTATGGCGTTGCCTGTGAATGTAACTGGATACCCATCCATCCATTTTCTACCACTTGTCCATTCTGGGATCGCAGGGGGTGCTGGAGCCTGTCCCAGCTGCACACGGGCGGAAGGCGGGGTACACCTTGGACAAGTCGCCACCTCGCAAAATTCGACACAACACCAGATCTTAAAGGGGAACATTATCACAATTTCAGAAGGGTTAAAACCATTAAAAATCAGTTCCCAATGGCTTATTTTATTTTTCGAAGTTTTTTTCAAAATTTTACCCATCACGCAATATCCCTAAAAAAAGCTTCAAAGTGCCTAATTTTAACCATCGTTATATACACCCGTCCATTTTCCTGTGACGTCACACAGTGATGCCAATACAAACAAACATGGCGGATAGAACAGCAAGATATAGGGACATTAGCTCGGATTCAGACTCGGATTTCAGCGATTATTGAAACGGATGGTTGTAGTGTGGAGGCTGGTAGCGAAAACGAAATTGAAGAAAAAACTGAAGCTATTGAGCCATATCGGTTTGAACCGTATGCAAGCGAAAACGACGAAAACGACACGACAACCAGCGACACGGGAGAAAGCGAGGACGAATTCGGCGATCGCCTTCTAACCAACGATTGGTATGTGTTTGTTTGGCATTAAAGGAAACTAACAACTATGAACTAGGTTTACAGCATATGAAATACATTTGGCAACAACATGCACTTTGAGAGTGCAGACAGCCCAGTTTTCATCAATTAATATATTCTGTAGACATACCCTCATCCGCGCTCTTTTCCTGAAAGCTGATCTGTCCAGTCCAGTTGGAAATGCATCTGCTTTGAGTGTCGCAGGATATCCACACATTCTTGCCATCTCTGTCGTAGCATAGCTTTCGTCGGTAAAGTGTGTGGAACAAACGTCCAATTTCTTGCCACTTTCGCATCTTTGGGCCACTGGTGCAACTTGAATCCGTCCCTGTTCGTGTTGTTACACCCTTCCGACAACACACCGACGAGGCATGATGTCTCCAAGGTACGGAAAACAGTCGAAAAAAACGGAAAATAACAAAGCTGATTTGACTCGGTGTTTGTAATGTGTTTGAGAAAATGGCGGATTGCTTCCCGATGTGACGTCACAACGTGACGTCATCGCTCCGAGAGCGAATAATAGAAAGGCGTTTAATTCGCCAAAATTCACCCATTTAGAGTTCGGACATCGGTTAAAAAATATATGGTCTTTTTTCTGCAACATCAAGGTATATATTGACGCGTACATAGGTCTGGTGATAATGTTCCCCTTTAAGTAGACGTTCCTTTCAAAGACTGGCCAGTTAGTATATAGCATATTATAAATATATATATTTTATGTCACTCTATTCGTGGGCATTAATCAGATCTAATGAGTTTAGTTGTATTTTTGCTGTGTTATCATAGTAAACACTCCATAAGGTGGTGCCATATCTCCATACTTTGACAGTAATGTCACTACTTAGAATTTTCCCTTACCTAAAAAAATTTTAAGCTAAAGAGCATTTTGACAATACAAACAAAAAATAGACAAAAATGTAAGGATAAAATGTGTATAAAAGTATAAATAAAACAATAATTAAAATAAGGATATAATACATTTTAATGAATTTCAAAAGTGTACTACCCTACCTGGTGTGTCTACGCTTGAACTACTTTACTTGTCCTCATCAGAACAATGAACCAGAAGAGTGAATCCAAAAGTTGCTACATTTTTGATGACTCAGGCTCATGGTTTCGTACAGTCAGTTTGCACGCATGCATGGGTAATTGTTGACGCACATAAAAAAAGGCTCCCAAAAGAATGGCCTGCAACTACGAATCGGTTCTCATCGTTCACTTAATAGAACCAGTCAAAAAACTTGATTAATTCCTGAATGTCACTCCTCTACTAATATTATTGTTAATCTTGACTCACATCTTTCTCTAATGTTAACCTTATGTTAGCTCCTCCCATGTTTATAATTATATGTCATCAATTTTGTTTCTCTTGTCTTGGCAACATTGTTAGGCTTCCTTATCCTTGTAAATATTGTTGTTTTTTTAGAATATTTGGAATAGATCTCTGGGCCTTTTATTTCCAGTGTACCCCTTAATTTCAATAATATAGATATATATATATTATGAACCTGAAAAAAATTAGATAAAGAAATATATGTTAGCTGACTATTACTAAGGAGTTACTGAAACACATCTATTAAGTCAATGTATCTGTTAATGTGAATAGTATTAGATATACTAACATCTATGATGTTTTGTTTCAATTTTGACCCATTTTTATTTAAAAAGAAAGGCAAAAAATGTAGCAAGTCACAACACAAAATAGAGATTTTAACCCAAAATATAATATATATATAATGTTTTTAATGCTGTACTTCCTTGGACTACTGGACATGTATTGCCAGAATGAGCATTTTCCATATATATATATTTTTTTACTCTTCACGTTCATATTTCGCCGTGTTTGTTGCACTTTCATTGTGTTTTGCTTGGTTGTAAATAATGTAGATCGAGAAGGGGTGTGAGAAGTAAAAGAGGATCGACGTTCATATGTTGTCAATATTCAGTGTTTTATGCTTCATAGTTAATATTGTAAATCCCACATTATTGTCATGTACTTTCTGGGTGTCTCATTCAGTAGAAAATTTAAAATTCCATCCTGTTTTTTAAGGCGGTCTGTCATAACATTTTTAGCATTCAATCAGACATTATTGTGAGGTTTTGTATTAGTGTTAGGACCCAAACACACATACTGTACAGCACATTTTCACAGCTCTTATGTGTGTGTGTGTGTGTGTGTGTGTGTGTGTGTGTGTGTGTGTGTGTGTGTGTGTGTGTGTGTGTGTGTGTGTGTGTGTGTGTGCATATATATATATATATATATATTTATATATATATGTATGTGTGGGAAAAAATCACAAGACTACTTCATCTCTACAGGCCTGTTTCATATATATATATATATATATATATATATATATATATATATATATATATATATATATATATATATATATATATATATATGTATATATATATATATATGTATGTATATGTATATATATATATATACATTATAAATATATATATGTATATATATATTTATAATGTATGTATATATATATACATATACATATACATATATATATATACAGGTAAAAGCCAGTAAATTAGAATATTTTGAAAAACTTGATTTATTTCAGTAATTGCATTCAAAAGGTGTAACTTGTACATTATATTTATTAATTGCACACAGACTGATGCATTCAAATGTTTATTTCATTTAATTTTGATGATTTGAAGTGGCAACAAATGAAAATCCAAAATTCCGTGTGTCACAAAATTAGAATATTGTGTAAGGCTAATACAAAAAAGGGATTTTTAGAAATGTTGGCCAACTGAAAAGTATGAAAATGAAAAATATGAGCATGTACAATACTCAATACTTGGTTGGAGCTCCTTTTGCCTCAATTACTGCGTTAATGCGGCGTGGCATGGAGTCGATGAGTTTCTGGCACTGCTCAGGTGTTATGAGAGCCCAGGTTGCTCTGATAGTGGCCTTCAACTCTTCTGCGTTTTTGGGTCTGGCATTCTGCATCTTCCTTTTCACAATACCCCACAGATTTTCTATGGGGCTAAGGTCAGGGGAGTTGGCGGGCCAATTTAGAACAGAAATACCATGGTCCGTAAACCAGGCACGGGTAGATTTTGCGCTGTGTGCAGGCGCCAAGTCCTGTTGGAACTTGAAATCTCCATCTCCATAGAGCAGGTCAGCAGCAGGAAGCATGAAGTGCTCTAAAACTTGCTGGTAGACGGCTGCGTTGACCCTGGATCTCAGGAAACAGAGTGGACCGACACCAGCTGGACTGCAGCTGAGTGGTCCAAAGTCATGTTTTCTGACGAAAGCAAATTTTGCATTTCCTTTGGAAATCGAGGTCCCAGAGTCTGGAGGAAGACAGGAGAGGCACAGGATCCACGTTGCCTGAAGTCTAGTGTAAAGTTTCCACCATCAGTGATGGTTTGGGGTGCCATGTCATCTGCTGGTGTCGGTCCACTCTGTTTCCTGAGATCCAGGGTCAACGCAGCCGTCTACCAGCAAGTTTTAGAGCACTTCATGCTTCCTGCTGCTGACCTGCTCTATGGAGATGGAGATTTCAAGTTCCAACAGGACTTGGCGCCTGCACACAGCGCAAAATCTACCCGTGCCTGGTTTACGGACCATGGTATTTCTGTTCTAAATTGGCCCGCCAACTCCCCTGACCTTAGCCCCATAGAAAATCTGTGGGGTATTGTGAAAAGGAAGATGCAGAATGCCAGACCCAAAAACACAGAAGAGTTGAAGGCCACTATCAGAGCAACCTGGGCTCTCATAACACCTGAGCAGTGCCAGAAACTCATCGACTCCATGCCACGCCGCATTAACGCAGTAATTGAGGCAAAAGGAGCTCCAACCAAGTATTGAGTATTGTACATGCTCATATTTTTCATTTTCATACTTTTCAGTTGGCCAACATTTCTAAAAATCCCTTTTTTGTATTAGCCTTAAGTAATATTCTAATTTTGTGACACACGGAATTTTGGATTTCATTTGTTGCCACTTCAAATCATCAAAATTAAATGAAATAAACATTTGAATGCATCAGTCTGTGTGCAATTAATAAATATAATGTACAAGTTACACCTTTTGAATGCAATTACTGAAATAAATCAAGTTTTTCAAAATATTCTAATTTACTGGCTTTTACCTGTGTATATATATATATGTATATATATATATATGTGTATATATATATATATATATATATATATATATATATATATATATATATATATATATATATATATATATATATATATATATATATATATACACATAGATAGATAGATAGATAGATATACCGGCCCCCAGACACGTTTTTTTCTCTAAATGTGGCCTCCGAATCAAAATAAATGCCCAGGCCTGCTGTAGTCCAATGACCAATTTACAAAATGTTTTATTCTGAAAGAGCATACCGGATATTGCGCAATACGTAGCTTTACCGTGACGTGTTACGTAAATAAGTTGCTAAAGCGTCAAATTCAATGTTGATTCTCCTTAGCTGGAGTTAACTCACGTTTCGGTGGCGTTAGTTTGGAAACGGAAACTAAAACACTGTAATTATTTAACTCGTTACCGCATGCTAGGCCATATTATTTGGTATATCCGCAACAAACGCATGTTCGGCCAGGAACGAGGTGTTAATGGCGTTTCCTAGCTAATGGGGTTAGCCATACAAAGCTCCGTTTAAAGTGGGTCGCCTTGTTACCGGTTTTAAACACTCTGTCGCCAAATTCAGTTTAGCGTTTCGTTAGGATAGGATGAACTGGCTTTTCCCCGTCTCAAAAGGCTCCGGACCTCACCCTCCACTCAACAGCCTTCAGCAACAAAGGCAGCGGCAGATTGAGTCACTAAAATCTGCTCATCCCAGGTAACAGCACGGCCATCGACGGTTTAAAACCTGTCATGTGTTTCGGTTCACTAACGATATGCTAACTTGGCGGCATCAAGGACTAACACGTGACTAAGCTGTTTAGTTAGCTACCTGGTTAGCAGTTAACTATCAGTGCTCACGTCCGATAACATGGAGTAAGGTGGAAATCAAGTGTTGTGTGTGGGCTGGTTAGTGGGTTTTGTTTTCGTGGCTAATACGTGCTAACACTTCCTCGTAGCTCAGTGTTTGCTAATCCAGTTGGCTATCTTTAGACTTATTAACACGTGTTGTCACCCGCCTGTGATAATAGCGACGTTTGTTGTGTAAGAATGCTGTTTATACAAGGACATTCAAGGAGCAAGATCACTGGTAGCAATCACCTGTCTAGTTTGATGTACAGTCGCGGTCAAAAGTTTACATACACTTTTTTTAAAGAACATAATGTCATGGCTGTCTTGAGTTTCCAATAATTTCTACAACTCTTATTTTTTTGTGATAGAGTGATTGGAGCACATACTTGTTTGTTACAAAAAACATTCATGAAGTTTGGTTCTTTTTATGAATTTATTATGGGTCTACTGAAAATGTGAGCAAATCTGCTGGGTCAAAAGTATACATACAGCAATGTTTATATTCGGTTACATGTCCCTTGGCAAGTTTCACTGCAATAAGGTGCTTTTGGTAGCCATTCACAAGCTTCTGGTTGAATTTTTGACCACTCCTCTTGATAAAATTGGTGCAGTTCAGCTAAATGTGTTGGTTTTCTGACATGGACTTGTTTCTTCAGCATTGTCCACACGTTTAAGTCAGGACTTTGGGAAGGCCATTCTAAAACCTTAATTGTAGCCTGATTTAGCCATTCCTTTACCACTTTTGAGGTGTGTTTGGGGTAGAGATGTCCGATAATATCGGCCGATGAATGCTTTAAAATGTAATATCGGAAATTATCGGTATCTGTTTCAAAAAGTAAAATGTATGACTTTATAAAACGCCACTGCACGGAGTAGTACACAGACGTAGGGAGAAATACAGAGCGCCAATAAACCTTAAAGGCACTGCCTTTGCGTGCCGGCCAAATCACATAATATCTACGGCTTTTCACACACACACACACACACAAGTGAATGCAAAGCATACTTGGTCAACAGCCATACAGGTCACACTGAGGGTGGTTGTACAAACAACTTTAACACTGTTACAAATATGCGCCACACTGTGAACCCACACCAAACAAGAATGACAAACACATTTCGGGAGAACATCCGCACCGTAACACAACATAAACGCAACAGAACAAATACCCAGAACCCCTTGCAGCACTAACTCTTCCGGGACGCTACAATATAAACCCCCGCTACCCTATTCCCCCACCTCGCCCTCCTCATGCTCTCTCAGGGAGAGCATGTCCCAAATTCCAAGCTACTGTTTTGAGGCATGTTAAAAAAAATAATGCACTTTGTGACTTCAATAATAAATATGGCAGTGCCATGTTGACATTTTTTTCCATAACTTGAGTTGATTTATTTTGGAAAACCTTGTTACATTGTTTAATGCATCCAGCGGGGCATCACAACAAAATTAGGCATAATAATGTGTTAATTCCACGACTGTATGTATCGGCATCGGTTGATATCGGAATCGGTAATTAAGAGTTGGACAATATCGGAATATCGGATATCGGCAAAAAAGCCATTATCGGACATCTCTAGTTTGGGTTCATTGTCCTGTTGGAACACCCAACTGCGCCCATGACCCAACCTCCAGGCTGATGATTTTAGATTGTCCTGAAGAATTTGGAGGTAATCCTCCTTTTTCATTGTCCTATTTACTCTCTGTAAAGCACCAGTTCCATTGGCAGCAAAACAGGCCCAGAGCATAATACTACCACCACCCTGCTTGACGGTAGACATGGTGTTCCTGGGATTAAAGGCCTCACCTTTTCTCCTCCAAACATATTGCTGGGTATTGTGGCCAAACAGCTCAATTTTTGTTTCATCTGACCACAGAACTTTCCTCCAGAAGGTCTTATCTTTGTCCATGTGATGTCAGATGAAACAAAAATTATTCCCTGTTGTTTTACTATGGACACACACCACAACCAGCCATAGATTGATACAATTGTACAGTGCTTTAACAAAAGGGTCATAACACAAACACCGGCAAATTATCTAGGCCAAAAATAACACTTCTCGTGTTCCAATGTTTCAATTTAATTCAAATTTGATGACTAAGTAGTTAAGATCAGACAATCACAGAAAGGGCAATCTCCATTTGTTCCCCAGGCTGGTACCAGGTATCTAGAATGACATCATATTGATTATCCGATGGGCAGTACCTCTTCAAAGCACATATAAAGCACTTCATATTACAGATATACAATCTTACCACAAACACCCATGCATGCAAAGTAGTGACATCCCTACCACACCAAGTGCCCCGATTTAAATATCTCTTTATTGTGTTTAGTTCCTAGTGATATCTATTAGTTTTGTAGGTCACAAATATTACATCAACTTTGGTAGCGCAATTATGCAGGATAATTAGGTTGATCGTAAACTACTAGTCAAGAATTTGAACACAACGTCTTAGAAGGAGAACATCTGTACAAATGATTGACAGCTATTGTATATGAAAACACTTTTTTTATGAACAGACATGCTTATTTTTGTAAAACTTTACACATTAATCATTGTTTCTCCCCACTCATCTTAGCTATGATGCTTTTCCTGTTTCTTTCTATCCCAAGCAGCATTGCAGAAATCCAGAAAGATGTGGAGTACAGGATCCCGTTTACAGTCAACAGCTCCACCATCACTGTTAACATGTGAGTTTTTATTAGCAGTCACGGTCACAGTGTTTGAGGATCATGAGCTTTACAATTTTACAGGGTTCACACTAATCTTCTGTATCTGATGCTGGTTCTTCTTCGTTAGGAGCAGCGCAAGCTAACCTCTAACTGTTCAACATGTGATAATGTTAACAATATGAGTATTAGAAGCGACCAATGTTTTTAGGGTATGCCTTATTAGCTTTTTTCGCTGTCACCAAATGACTAAAATCAAATGTTTCCCAAACACCTACTGCCTTACAAATGTCCATGACATCGTATCACAATATTATTGTCTTATATTTGGAGTTCTGTAAAAGCTTTCCATGTTTGCTTTAAACTGATGTTGTCAAAATCTTTTCTCTCTAGTCTTCTTCCTCCTCAATTCCCTCAGGATAAGCCGGTAGTTAGTGTCTACCCTCCTGTTGGTCATCACCTCGTTGACAGCAATAATGGCACTGTGATAGCAAGCCCCCTCATCACTAATGTAAGTATAACTGATTTGTTCATATCGTGTATTGCATTATTATAAGGTAGGCATGTAACGATAAACAATATTAATTATAACCGCAGTAAAACTCCTGACTGTTAGTGTAACCGTTTAAAATTAAAATGATTAAAAAACCGTGATTGATAACTTCACTTTGATAAACTTACAGAGTGACTGGCAACAGCTCGTGAGCTTAAAGGGGAACATTATCACCAGACCTATGTAAGCGTCAATATATACCTTGATGTTGCAGAAAAAAGACCATATATTTTTTTAACCGATTTCCGAACTCTAAATGGGTGAATTGTGGCGAATTAAACTCCATTCTATTATTCGCTCTCAGAAGCAATCCGCCATTTTCTCAAACACATTACAAACACCGAGTCAAATCAGCTCTGTTATTTTCCGTTTTTTCGACTGTTTTCCGTACCTTGGAGACATCATGCCTCGTCGGTGTGTTGTCAGAGGGTGTAACAACACGAACAGGGACGGATTCAAGTTGCACCAGTGGCCCAAAGATGCGAAAGTGGCAAGAAATTGGACGTTTGTTCCGCACACTTTACCGACGAAAGCTATGCTACGACAGAGATGGCAAGAATGTGTGGATATCCTGCGACACTCAAAGCAGATGCATTTTCAACTGGACTGGACAGATCAGCTTTCAGGAAAAGAGAGCGGATGAGGGTATGTCTACAGAATATATTAATTAATGAAAACTGGGCTGTCTGCACTCTCAAAGTGCATGTTGTTGCCAAATGTATTTCATATGCTGTAAACCTAGTTCATAGTTGTTAGTTTCCTTTAATGCCAAACAAACACATACCAATCGTTGGTTAGAAGGCGATCGCCGAATTCGTCCTCGCTTTCTCCCGTGTCTCTGGCTGTCGTGTCATTTTTGTCGGTTTCGCTTGCATACGGTTCAAACCGATATGGCTCAATAGCTTGAGTTTCTTCTTCAATTTCGTTTTCGCTACCTGCCTCCACACTACAACCATCCGTTTCAATACATGCGTAATCTGTTGAATCGCTTAAGCCGCTGAAATCCAAGTCTGAATCCGAGCTAATGTCGCTATAGCTTGCTGTTCTATCCGCCATGTTTGTTTGTATTGGCATCACTGTGTGCCGTCACAGGAAAATGGACGGGTGGTTAAAATCAGGCACTTTGAAGCTTTTTTTAGGGATATTGCGTGATAGGTAAAATTTTGAAAAAAACTTCGAAAAATAAAATAAGCCACTGGGAACTGATTTTTAATGGTTTTAACCCTTCTGAAATTGTGATAATGTTCCCCTTTACATGCTCAAACACACAACCCCCATTGAATATGTGCGGCGACTTTTTTTAAAACTCTTTGGCGTCTTTTCGTGTTGTCCTCGCCAGTTTTGAGTACCTAATGGCTGTCAAAGTGTACCAACTTGTCGGAATATCTACTCAGACGTCTCAAAATCAGGTGAGATGCATGATTTATGATCGAGAATAAACTTAAAGGGAGCTCGAAGCGAGGAAAGCAGCAGACTACTCGGTGATGTAAACATTGGGAGACACGGAAGTAATCACGGCGCCGCTATAAATAGTTTTTCTGCGTTAGCGCTTATAATATCAATATCACTAATACTTTGTTGATATTCAAATCACAAAATGTAAATTGAGTATTTTTGGCGGTTTTTTTGAACGGTTATTTATTGGATTTTAATGGGCGAAATAGAGGAGCTCCCATTGGCTCCGCTGTAAGCTGACTTTTATTTACAAGTCAGAATGCATTTTAAAAATCCGTCCGTAGTCATGTCTTTCATAATTATTGTAAACGATAGGCAAAAAAAAAAAAAAGTGCAGTTCCCCTTTAAACTATATGCAGTTTATTGTTGTTTATTATTTTTTAACAAACTTAATTTCAATACGAGTAGTGGGCGGAGTCTTTTAAATGTATTTACGGAGGAGTATGAAGCCGGTTTCGAAGCAACGACTTCAGCTGCTTACTACTCTGACTACCCTCCATCCATCCATTTTCTACCGCTTATTCCCTTTGGGGTCGCGGGGGGCGCTGGAGCCTATCTCAGCTACAATCGGGCGGAAGGCAGGGTACACCCTGGACAAGTCGCCACCTCATCGCTGACTACGTTGGACAAATATGAAATAAAGGAGGCAGTACACAAATATTAACTGTTTGCTTCATTACTTGTTGTACAGTAGTCAGTAATACTCAATTTGTGTAGTTATAAGCCTCAACCTGACGAAACAGAATACTAATGCTAAAAAGCAAAAGCTAAGTGTTTGTGTGGTCAGCGTGAGATAAACACTGACTTTTATTATATATATATATATATTGTTATTTACGCTGTAATGGACCAAAATGAATCGCCTGAACCTCATGAATTCATAATTTACTGAGAAGACGACTTTCTGACTGTTGGATGTGGCGGACACAAGCCTGACTTTTTATGAACAATTCGATATTTTTAAAATCATATTATTTTGGACATTATTGCTTTGTATTTAATTTATTTAGACTTTAGTAAAAGAACTTGGTCCTAATATTGTCTGTTTATTTACTCTGAAGTGTGAAACTAATTATTGTTATTATTGAATAGCTTAGTTGCTCAGACAGTAACTTGTTTATACAAGTTTAGATTGGGGTATGTCGTTTTTTAATGGTGAAAGATGTTAATAGGCCCTTTTCCCCAAAACGTTTGGTTCCTGGAACCTATATTTTCTGGAACTATTTCCACCGCATTTCACAGTTCCGTGTAGTTTATACAAATCAGGCTGATGACGTATGGTGGAGTTGTTTAGTATATTTTTACACTGATACCATGTAAATAACAGACACTATTAGGTCACAGTTATTTTACTAAAAAGTAAGTAAATGAAATACAACACAATAATATACAGAGCGATATGATAAATAAAAAAAGAAAAGTGTACCGAATTGTTCATATAAAGTCAGGCTTTTGTCCGCAATGTCCAACAGTCTGAAAGTTGTCTTACTAAAGATACATTCATTAGGGTCAGGTGATTCCTTTTGGAATGGAGTGTCACTGACTACTTTCACAACATGTAAATACAGTGTTCCCTCGCTACAACATGGTTCACTTTACCCGGCCTCGCTGTTACACAGATTTTTTTTTGTGTGTAATTTTTTACAGTGTTGCATGCTTTTTCTTTTTTTACAGCGTATGAATGCGTTTTGTGTTCTGCATCCTGATTGGCTAAGGGACTGTAGACCATTGTCAATCAATCTTCTTCATGCCATGTGTCCTGTATAGTACAGAATGTGTATTGTGGGGGGGATATAATCCTGAACAAGTTTTTAATATGGATGAGACAGGCTTATTTTGGAAACGAATACCCTCTCGCACCATTATAATCCAGGACAAAGCCAAAAGCGCGTGATTTAAGGCCCAAAAAGATCGTGTGACTCTGGTTATGTGTGGAAATGCTGCGGGCTTTATGATAAAACCCGGGCTTATTTATAGGTCAAAAAAATCTTAGAGCCCTAAAAAACAGGTTTTGATCTTTGGATTGATTATTTAATACAGTAATGCACTGTACTTTTTTTTTTTAAATCCACGAAGATTTGAACTTTAAGAGTGTTTTAACGAGAGAAATGTGAGAAAATGTAAATGCCTGTCTGAGAAAAGTTTATAAAGTGTGTGGTTAAGATTTTACAAACTTAAAACATAAGAAACGAAAAAACATATACTGTACAATACTGTAAACAAAAAAAACATGATAAAAAAAACAACCTGTAAATGAAAAAACATATAGTGTAAACGAAAAAAATATATAATGAACAAAAACATGTAAAAAAAACTAAAAAAAAAAAAATCAACTTCTACTACACGGATTTCACTTAAAGCGGGTATTTGTTTGAACGTAACCCCAGCGTTAAACGAGGGAACACTGTCGTTAATCTTTCATGTCATTTACCGTCGTTCCGCTCGTGTACTTCCTCCTTTATTTTACATTTCTCCAACAAAGTTTGAGTAGTAAGCAGCTGAAGTCGTTGCTTAGTCTGGCTTCATACTCCACTGTAAATACGTTTAAAAGAGTCTAGCTTTTTCTCGCATCTTTTCGTATCAAAATGAAGTTTGTTCAAAATAACAAACAACAATAAACTGCATATAGTTTAAAGACAACGGCTGAGTAAAACACAGCAAGATAGTTCCACTGTTCAGCTTTCCTCAGCACAAAGGTGCCCCACAAAAATTCCTGCAAGTCGAAAGTTCTTTTTGTTCTTCTTTCTTTCCATTGTAAAGGTTGTTGTAATAGAAATACCAAGAAATAAACATGTCGTCCTCGCATACTTCGTTATGACGGTTGTGTGTTTGAAAAATAAGTTTTAGGAACGCCCCGAACTGTGTTCAACCAATCAGCGTTCAACAAAACAGCCCACCCACGATAAGGTTCTGTGAACCTTCCAAAAGTCCCACCTAGCTGGCAGGAACTCCCAAAAGTTTCTGAAGAACGAAATCTACCGAGGTAGCTTTTGGTGCAAACTCGGGCCGGGTGATTATATGATTGTGATCGTGATTAGGGCTGCAACAACTAACCGATTAAATCGATTATAAAAATAGTTGGCGATTAATTTAGTCATCGATTCGTTGGATCTATGCTACGCGCATGCGCTGAGGCTACTTTTTTTTTTTTAAATAAACCTTTATTTATAAACTGCAATGTTTACAAACAGCTGAGAAACAATAATCAAAGTAAGTACAAAAACAGTACAAAACAGCGCCAGGGGGGCGCTGAGGCTACGTCTCATGAGGTGGCAGTAAGCCAGCCAATGTTGTGTCTTGTGCAGCTCACATGACGACGAGGAGATTTTTTTAAGGAAGCGAAGTAGCAACTGTTGTGTATTAACTTTCAGAGTGTTAGGAACTTTTTGGAGAGTGCATTTTCTGTGTTGTTTTGAGTCGCAACAGGCATTCATGAGTTCAGCTTTTTTGTGAGTAACGTTAACGGCACATTTGACTCCGTTTTGAGAGAGAAAACGCACGGTTACCAATTTCGAAATAAACGTAACGGACAGAAATATCTCAGGTTCGTTTCATAATGGATCAATGTAGCCGGGCAGATAAAGCTATATAAATCTATTTAGATTTGAGTGACGCTTTAGTATAACTAAACGTTATGAAGGTGCTGGAATATTTCATGCTATTATTCAGAGGCAGCCTAAAATGAATCCTTTATTATTCACAACAGAAACGTGTACAATATCTGATCCAGTTCTGATTTGATGAGTTACATTTCTGTGTTATTATTGGTGTGACGTGTGGACAAGTGTAGCCACGGAAGCCTACCTTGGCAATACATGCCGTTACATTGGAGACGAATGGAACATGAAGTCAATCTGCCTTACGACCATGCCACTAGAGGAAAGACATTCAGCATCCAACATTGCAGAATGGTTGGAATAGGTAGTAGCCAGGTTTGAAATTCCCCCAAGCAAAATTATTGCTATTGTGCATGACAATGGTGCACTTTATTAAAAAAACAAAACATTTTTGCAACATTTTCCTTGTTTTATTTGGCAAATTGAAAGAACATGGTGCCAGTATGCTGTTTTTTTCAATAAAATACTGGAAAGGATAGAAATGTAGTTTGTCTCTTTTATCCGATTATTAACCGATTAATCGAAGTAATACTCGACAATAGAATATGTCCAACAAAATTCATTTTTAGGAGTGGTAATAGATGAAAATATATCATGGAAGCCTCATATAATTTACCTGAGGACAAAAGTTGCTAAATGTGTTGGAATGATGAGGAGATCATGTCATTTATTGAACACCAATGCTCTGCTGTTATTGTATCATTAATTTATTATGTCATATTTAAACTATTGTGTTGAAGTCTGGGGAAATTGTTATAAATCTCATCTACAGCCTTTAGTCACTCTGCAGAAAAAGGCCATTAGGATTGTGTCCAATGTTCACTACAGACATCATTCAAATCCACTATTCATGGAGTTAAAACAACTTAAACTGCACGATGTGATCAATTTTAAAACTGCTCAAATTATGTTTAGGGCATCCCAAAACTCTCTACCATCCAATATACAGAACCTATTCCAGGATAGAGATACTCACCATAGTTACAGTCTAAGAGGAAACAACAAATTATATTTTCCTAAATTTAGAACAACTTTAAAATCAATGTGCATTTCAGTGCGTGGAGTCAGTCTGTGGAACAACTTAGGGGACGAGTTAAAAACCTGTTCTAACATGATTCAATTTAAAAGACTGTTTAAAAAAGAAGTACTGAAGAAGTACGAGGAGGAAAGAGAGTGATGCCCTCAGCACAGAGCGATGAGAGAGAGGTGTATGGTCAGAGAGTGTTTGGGCCCGTGCGTGCGTGCGTGCGTGCGTGCGTGTGTGTGTGTGTTTTGTCTTGTCTTGTCTTGTCTCATAGTAACAGTGGTGCTATTGTATTGTTAGTGTACAGGAGCTTTTCTTGTTTTTCTTTGTATAGTATTGTTCTTGTATTATATTGTTTATGTTAAATGTGGAATGAGTGAGAGGGGTTGGTATATTATAAGCATCTGCTTCATCCAACCCCTTTTCAAGCCTTGCATAAATGTCCCTGCCGAAATGTAAATGTTTTGTTGTACTGTGCAAGTTTGAAATAAATAATTCAATCAATCAATCAATCAATTAATCGATTATCAAATTAGTTGTTAGTTGGAGCCCTAATCGTGATCGATGATTGCGATTCATTTGAGTTCGATCACAGTGATCTGCTGTTGGCATTTTTACCTCAATCAAACATGGTGGAAATGTCTGTTGGAAGTTACCGCAGTTGTAAACAGTAGGGAATTAACAAACTTGCTATTACCCTGCACAGAACAATTTGTCTTTATTAACCGTGATCATGTGTTTGTCTGTCTGTCTGTCTGTCTGTCTGTGTGTGTGTGTGTGTGTGTGTGTGTGTGTGTGTGTGTGTGTGTGTGTGTGTGTGTGTGTGTGTGTGTGTGTGTGTGTGTGTGTGTGTGTGTGTGTGTGTGTGTGTGTGTGTGTGTGTGTGTGTGTGTGTGTGTGTGTGTGTACGTTTGCGTGTGTTTTTGTGAAAGTGTTTGTGTACTTGTGTGTGCGCGACCTCCTGTTCCACCGTCGCAAAAGTCAAGCTCGTCACGACGTAATTAATCAGCGTTGTGCCTCTTCCCTCTTACACAGCTGGAAGTGCAGCCCAGAAGAATAAAGTAAAGAAAAGTGACTAACACTAGTATAGAAGTTGAAACACAACATTGAGAAAGAGCAGCGGCTTTAGTGACAGAGTTTAGTCTCACTGCAGCTCACTAGTAATCCTGCCCCGAATGTGTACTTGCAGACACTCAAATGACAGTTATCAGTTGTTAGCATATATTACCTCGATCAAACATGGCGGAAATGTCTGTTACAAGATACTGCAGTAGTAAAAATGAGAGATGTAACAATACTCGCTATAATTCTGCACGGGACAATCAGCTTTTAATTAAAAAAAATCATGATAATAATCAAGGTCAGATGATTTGAAAAAATTAATTGTGATATTTTTCTGCCATATCGCCCAGCCCTTGTAGAAACACATGGGGAACTTTATTTAACAGTAATAGTTCCTGCTTTGGAAAAGGGCCTTTTAGGACCAGTTTCATTTAAAACACAATTTTATACATCATATAAAAGTAGTACATCCCCGCTCCATCTCTATATCAGTTTTGGGGGTCTAGCGACTAACCTGCTAGTTGTCAGACTTGGAGCTCTAGTTGCCAGCTAGCTAATAGTGCTGTACTGTATTTTTTGAATTGCTTGGATTTAACGGGGCTCTGTACCGCGGATGTCGTTGTGGCTTGTGCAGCCCTTTGAGACACTTGTGTTTTAGGGCTGTATAAATAAACATTGATTGATTGATTTACATGACGTCACGTCTGCCTCACGTCTAGCTAATTAAATATACGTGGTGGTCATGCAGCGCCTGTTCTCAATGGGTACTCGGTACCATTTAGTTTTTCTTGAAGAAAAATGCCCTATGCTTGGGTTGTTTTCCTCTCGACAAACCAAAGTGGAGTGCCGATAAAAAAAGAGATGGCTCAAAAAACAAGGATGAAGTGGAAAGGGAGCAAAGGGCCCTGAGAAGATAAGGGGGAGGGTTTGCGATCATTTTAAAGTGAAAAAGTGTTGAAATGTTTGCACTGTCAAACGAAATTGATATTACACAATTTCACTACAACAACAATTTGAGAGTAAACAAAAGATGATCTTTCTGTTCTTTTCATGTTGTAGTTTGGAATGCACTCGGACCTTGGGAAAGTCATTCAAAGTCTGTTAGATGAATTCTGGAAGAGTCCTCCTGCCCTGATGTCCACCGGCCCGTCTGGCTTTCCATAGTGAGTCTGCTCTTTTTTTATGAACAATTTTAAAAAGCGGCTTTGACACAGCAAGCTAAAATATTTTAAATAAAACAATATTTGAGAAAACAGATGCAAATAATATTAACTGTATTTGACATTCTCAACAGCAGCATATACAAGCAGTCAGGCATGCCTCCTTACCAGTCTCAGGGTTACCACTATGGTTCTCGCCATGTTGGCCCAAGTCATACGCCGCCTCCTGCACCATGTCCAGCTGGACCAGGTCCAGTGCTACATCCAGGGGTTGACGTCCATGGGTGCATTCGTGGTCCAGCTCCTTATGGACTTATTACTGACCTGCCATTGCCCGTACCCATTGGAGATTTACAGGTACACCGACAAGAAAAGCAGGCAGAAGCTGCCTTTCTGTTAAATGATTTGCTTTGATGTAAATTAATGTTTCTTTTCAGGCTGGACTAAATGGACATGTGTATAAGATGCCTGAGATTCCTGAGTCTTTTGCTGAACTCTGTGACTTCAAGTAATACAACTTCAATTATCAAAACATTAAAAAGGTTGTGTGATTTTGATTGAATAAAAATATACCTTCTATCTTTTTCCTCTGTTACATAATTGATTACTTGTACGCCCACCCTTGCTGCATCGTGCTCCAGTCTGACGCAGCTGTCCGAAATGTCCGAAAATGAGGATGTGTTACTGAGGTTCTTCGTGACATTGCCACAACTAAAGCAGGTCACAAATGATAAAGAAGAGTCGGTGACTAACATAGTGGATATGGCAAGTACGTTCCTCTTCCATCACTCAACTGTAAGGTTTGAGGAAATCTACAATGACAACTTTTGAGTTGACCGGCCCATACGTCTTTTTACAGAGAGAAATCTTCAGATGGAACCACAGCTGGAAGAGAAAAGACAAGAAATGATATACAAGGTTGCATACTAATAAATCAATCTCATTCTCAAACACATAACCCCTAAATCCATGTAGTAGTGCAGCAGCTCACATGTGTTTTGTGTTGGCAGTTTGAACAACTGACTCAGCTGAAGTCCGCCTTTGAGACAAAAATGCAGAGGCAGCATGATCTCAGTGAGGTAAGTCATAATGGAGCGTGTGCTAAACCCAAACATCACAAACGTGCATTTTAACGTCCACAGGTGGGAATGTGTGTGTGATTGCTGATTTGTTGTATGTGCCCTGTGATTGACTGGCAGCCAGTCCAGCGTGTACCGGCTGGAATAGGCTCCACAAAGCTGCCAACTTTGTTGGATTGTGCTGGAGATTGTCCTTGTTTACCAACAAAAACACTCCTGAATTCTGATGCTTTTGTGTTGAACTGTTGATATAAAATAGCAGCTTTGGACCGTACATTGAAAAGATGCCAAAGGGGTGGTCGATCAACAATCTCTTTATTAAAATATTCTAGTTTCTGTCAGCTGCAACCGCTCCAAAATAACATTGCAATCTCCACTTCTCAAGCTGGCTCTCTCACTGCATACACATGCACACATGCTCCCATTTCCTTGCCTTATTCACATTCATCTAATCACTAGTCAAGACTCAGCCTGTGCACATGGCCTCAGACAGTTGTAAATAATAAAACTCTTAAAACTCTACTCTTTCCAAAAGTACCATAATTTATCTTGTAAAAGATTTATTGTTTAAATATATATTTTGAAGTCGTCGCCGGTATTTTTTTTCCCCAAACACCATACTTGCCAACCCTCCCGGATTTTCCGGGAGACTCCCGAAATTCAGCGCCCCTCCCGGGACAAATTTTCTCCCGAAAATCTCCCGAAATTCTGGCGGACTCAGGTCCTCCACAATATAAAAAAGCGTACCTGCCCAATCACGTTATAACTATAGAATGATGGAGGGCGAGTTCTTGGTTTCTTATGTGGGTTTATTGTTGGGTAGTTTCATTAACGTCCTCCCAGCGTGGCAACAACACACAACAACAGCAGTCACTTTTTTGTATACTGTAAAGCAGTTCGTCTGCCGTAAACAGCAATGTTGTGACACTCTTAAACAGGACAATACTGCCATATAGTGCATTTGATGAAAGCACTTTTGTGCATGCCACACATCAATGCATCATCAGAGAGGATGTTCAGCATGGTTCGAAAAATAGTGACAGAGAATAGAACAAGGATGGACAATTCAACCCTTAACTCAACAATGAGTAGATGAGTGTTATGTGTGTGTATCCATCCAACCCTTAACTCAACAATGAGTAGATGTCTTATGTGTGTGTATATGTGTAAATAAATGAACACTGAAATTCAAGTATTTATTTTAGTTATATATATATATATAATTCACTGAACGTCAAGTATTTCTTATATATATATATATATATATATATATATATATATATGAAATACTTGACTTGGTGAATTCTAGCTGTAAATATACTCCTCCCCTTTTAGCCACGCCCCCATCCCACCACGCCCACCCCCACCCCCCTCCCCCCACCTCCCAAAATCGGAGGTCTCAAGGTTGGCAAGTATGCCAAACACAGTCGAAAATAAACTGATCACTACATTAGGTACACCTGCGCACTCTGTTCAAACTAAACAGCAGCATTTATGTTACATGTCAGTGTTAATTTGCGCATGCCAAGATTAAATGAAAATAACACTTTAGCCTACCTTTATTGTCTTTCCTCAAAGCCTGAAACCTCTGACTGCGCGTTTTACTAAATGTACAAAATATAAGTATGTCCACCTCGCTGTGACCACCCTATGTAGCCAGATTGCAAAACTACCTGCAAACACACTGCAGAATGTATGAACCTTATAATTTGACTATTTGACATTGTTTAACACAAGTATCCAATATTTTAACAACATTTATAAAACAGAAAAGACAAAAATCATCTTAGGTCCACTCTAATGATATATCCACACAAACATGGATATTTTCAAAAACGCAGCTTATCTCCACTCCGGTGTTAAAAAATCTTCTTTTTCTGCATGAGTGGTATTAAACTGCTGCACAAAATGAAACCAACCAATCATGATGAGGAGTGGATTGTGTGACATGTGCTGCTTGAGTCTACTGTATGCTGTATTCACCATCTACAAAAAAGTAGTATTCTTTAGTCTGTTTATATCTAGGAGTGGAGACGTGCATTTCAATTAACAGTTATGCTATGTGAAATGCTTTGATTCGAGCATTTCCTTTAATGGCAACAAACTAAGAGTGTACATTGAATATAGGCACAAGTCATGAAGAAATTACAGGGACGATTAGTGCAGAACTATTTTTAAGAAGTATTATTTCTCGCTGTTTTTTTTTAGATTAACACACATTTGGTATTTCATTGTTTAACATCTTGTCAGTGTTAATTATCATTGAATCAAATAGTACAATGAGAAATTCAAATTAACTTGCCACTAAATGTACTACTTTTCCACACTAGAGCTGCAATCTAAGCACTCTACAGGCTCGATTGAAGGTCGCAGCACACCAGGCCGAGGAGGAATCTGAGGAGACAGCTGAAAACTTTCTGGAGGGACGCACTGATATAGATGAATTTCTCAATAGCTTCATGGAAAAAAGAACGGTGAGCATACCCAGCATGCATGGAATGTCTAATTTGAGTGGCTGCTATGTAAGAAGAATGCGTGTATTCATTCATTACCTTTTGTGCTACCTAACAGCTTTGCCACAGCAGAAGGGCCAAAGAGGAGAAGTTGCAACAGTCCATTAACACCCATGAACAGTTTCCCACCAGCCACTAGAACACCAGGTACACTAAAGAACAAATGAAGGACTGTACTTATAATGTGATTGTATTTTCATGTCATGATTATAATTGTATATTTAGTAGGGCTGGGCGATTACATAATCATGATCGATGATCGCGATTAATTTCAGTTTGATCATGGTGATCAGCTGTTACCATAATTACTTGGATCAAATATGGCGGAAATGTCCTGCAGTAGTAAACGGGAGAGGAGCAATGGTGTTTGGTGTGATCCTGCACGGGACAATCCGCCTTTATTGATCATTGTCATGTGCGTGTCTGTGTACGTGTGAATGTGTTTGTGTGCGGCCATCCCTGTACAGTGTTGCGAAAGCCAGGCTTCTTACGACATAATTAATGTTCAATCAGCTTTGTGCCTCTTCCCACTTACACAGCTGAAAGTGCAGCCCAAAATAACAAAATAAAAATAGAACTAAATAAATGGCTAACACTAGCATAGGAGTTAAAAGGAGTAGTGGCTAGTGACAGACTTTAGTTTCACTGGCTGCTTGAGTTCACGTTGTGGTGTGTGCAGTAATACTGCCCTGAATGCGGCCTCACAGGCAGGCACAGAATATCTTTGTCTATTAGTCCCCACTGGGAGAATAAACACACCTACTCATTCAATCAGGAACAAGAAATGTTGTATCTAAATATATTTGAATCAAATGTTTTGTTTTGTGTTTGCTCTGATTCAACTGATCAGGTTTAATGTGTACTAAAAACACAGAAAAACTGCAGACACTTTGTTCAAATCATTTTTGAGTTTGTGGATAAAAACATTTTGTTCCTGAAATAATCATTAAACATGTTTTATGTGTTGGTACCTCAAATTCAAACTGCACTTTAATGTATTTTCATTAAATATAAGATACGGATTTTGAGTTTTACAAAACTCCAAAATCTGGCTCATTTCTTGCCCTTTGCCAAAGCACTTGTGAGAAGCAATGATGTATACAAGTAATCAAATAATACAAAATAATTACCATTTGAAAGTGTTGTTTAGTAAATATTAACTTGAAATAAAAGCCTTATAGTATTCAGTATGCCACTTGTTTACTGAGAATGAAGTTTTTAATGACAAGCAAAATAACAAAATAAATTTGAGTGGGAAAAAGTTGTCTTAACCCCCCATAATGTACAGAAAAGTGAAGTGAATTATATTTATATAGCGCTTTTTCTCTAGTGACTCAAAGCGCTTTACATAGTGAAACCCAATATCTAAGTTACATTTAAACCAGTATGGGTGGCACTGGGAGCAGGTGGGTAAAGTGTCTTGCCCAAGGACACAACGGCAGTGACTAGGATGGCGGAAGCGGGGATCGATCCTGCAAACCAAAAGTTGCTGGCACGGCCACTCTACCAACCGAGCTATACCACCCACCAAAAAAAGCAAAACTGTGGCCTTAAAACAGAGGTACGGGCCGTAGTGTGGGTTACCTGTACTGTTTGCATCTCTGGTAAGCACAATCATAGATATGAACAAAAGTGACAGTTGTCAGCTTTAAGTATATATTACCTCAACCAAAGATGGTGGAAATGTCTGTTACAAGATACTACAGTAGGGATGCAATGGTACTCTGTATAATCCTGCACGGACAATCCGACTTCAATACAAATAATTTAGGGCTGCAACAACTAATCGATTAAATCGAATACAATTGATTATGATTGTAAGATACATCCTCAGATGCATTGGGACACATCCTCAGTGATGTGCCTGAGATCACCGGGGGTTTCGGGTCTTTCAACTATTAAAACCGATTATAAAAATAGTTGGCGATTAATTTAGTCATCGATTCGCTGGATCTATGCTATGCGCATGCGCAGAGGCTACTTATTTATTATTTATAAACTGCAACATTTACAAACAGCTGAGAAACAATAATCCAAATAAGTATGGTGCCAGTATGTTGTTTTTTCCCTCAATAAAATACTGGAAAATAGAAATGTAGTTTCTCTTTTATCCGATTATTAATCGATTAATCGAAGTAATAATCGACAGATTCATCGATTATCAAATTAGTTGTTAGTTGCAGCCCTAAAATAATTACAAATCTTGATATTAATTGATCGAATTATATGGAAAAATTAATCGTGATAAATTTTTTGCCATATCGCCCAGCCCTAATATTTAGTATTGTTTGTTTAGTAATTAATTATTTATACTTTGTAGTGGGTAGAACACATAGTTCAAAGTTTTGACATTACTTTAAGTTAAGAGTGTCCCGATACAACTTTTTCACTTCAGATACCAGAGCCTTAAATTTGGCTGATATGGATATTAATCCCATACAATATCAGCAGGAATCATATTGCATACTTTTATTATTTTGTAGTGTTGATGTTTGAAACGTTTTAATCAAGTGGAATTACTCAAAAGAACAATGCTACGTTTGATAACACTAACCTTGTGACACATTTATGCTTTTGAAGTGGAATGGTAATTTGTCTTTTAGAGACACCTAGTGGTCAATATTTATTAAATTAGAGGGAAGCTCAGGAAGCGGAATGATCTAGAGACCTTTGTTTGTGAGTACTTTCTAATACGCCTCTGCCTTGGAAACTTTGTATCTGTAAGTAAAATGCAACTATAATTATTTAATACTTGTTTATATTGACAAATGTTCAAGATTCAAGATTGTTTATTGTCATATGCACAGTTAAACAGACAGTTTGCCGTACAATGAAAATCTTACTTTGCTAGTCCACCCTTCAACAAGTCACACGGTACTTAGCTAAAAATAAAAAATAAAAATGTATATACAAGGCACAGTAAGTAACATAATATTGCACATTCTGATTGACAGTCAACAGTATAAATATGGAGGTGACCTTGGGTCACAGCAGCAGTTAGTGTCTTTAGTGATCAAAAGTGAAAAGTGTCTACAGTGATGGTTCACAGTTCGGGGGTGGTCATGGTTAGGGATGTCCCGATCCAGGTTTTTGCACTTCCGATCCGATACCGATACTGACCGATACCGATACTGACCGATACTGGCCTATCCGAGCATGTATTAAAGTTTAAAGTTATTTAGCCTACTTAGTTGTCAGAATCATGTTGAAAAGGGTTTTAGTACTCTTGATAACAACTAGCCAGCTGAATTCGGGGAGTTTGAATAATACACAATGGTTGGTAACAAGAAACTGACCTGTTTATTCAAGGATAAACACAAAATAGACAAAATTATACATGACAAACAGAAATGGCATCATTGAACTAGGGCTGGGCGATATGGCCTTTTTTTAATATTGCGATATTTTAAGGCCATATCGCGATACACGATATATATGTGGATATTTTGCCTTAGCCTTGAATGAACACTTGATGCATATAATCACAGCAGTATGATGATTCTATGTGTCTACATTAAAACATTCTTCTTCATACTGCATTAATATATGCTACTTTTAAACTTTCATGCAGAGAAGGAAATCACAACTAAAAAAAAAATCACAATTTTTTTCATACGGTGTTGATCTGGAAATGTTTGCCTCGGCATTTTAATGGTGTGGGCGTGTGGCACCGAATGGAGATAAGCGTCTCGACAGACGTTACAATATTTGAACAATGATGACAAAAACTGTTTTCTCTGTCGTGTCCGTTTGTCGAAAATTGTTATGCGCTTATTTTTTTATTTGATTTTGTGCGTGGCATAGATTTGCCGTGCGCTAGCATCACAGCTAACGTTAGCCATGCTGCTACCTCTCTGCTGGGAGAGGACGTATACGTATGTGACGTATGACGTGACAGTTTGTGACGTGTGTAAGAAGGTGCGCTTGCTGTCTGAGAAGGAGACACAGGAAAGAGTGAGAAGAGCCTGTGGTGTAATGTCCGCAGCTAAAAGCAACTGCGTGAGAATCCACAGACCTGTGGATGTGTTGAAGGTGTGCTGGAAAATGCTGAACGGAAATTAGGGAGCAGCAGAAAAGTGGAATATATTATTTAAATTGGTGCGTTGGAAAACACGGACCAGAGTTTTTTTTTTAAACTGGATCTGGATCGGCATTTTCCCACGCCTTGCCGATATGCATTTTTTGGCAAATATCGGCGGCCGATCCGATCCAAATATCGGATCGGGACATCCTTAGTCATGGTTGTGCTTTAGATATTGTTCAATAGTGTTAAAATAAGGACACTTGTTACATATGTCTTGCTGGTGTATTTAGATGTTAACTGGCTGTCCAGCTTTATACAAGTAAACACTGCTTGTAGTAGAGTTTATATCGGAGCGTTTAGATGCAAGCTGATATCATCAGATGCTTTTTTTTTCTTTGCTGAAATCGGACCCTTTGGATTTAGCTTAATGCAGGTAGTAAAATGTCTGATGGGATACACCATGGTGATCTGCATTTCTATTTACAAATACTGTATATTTCCTGACCTTTTGTATCAGTTACAGCTGACATTGTTTTCTTCCTCTCAATGGTTTCTTCTCAGGTTTGCTGTTTTCCCAGCTAAACTGCTGGCAACCAAAAGAATGAAGACATGGGACGTGCAAAGTCAGTTAAGAATTTGGAAAATGGGAGGAATTTGGAGGGACAGGAAGATGATAGCAGCCATTGTGGCTTTAACAAGAAGCACATTTGCTCAGAACTTGGGTGAAGTGACAGAAGAAACGCAGGAGGCCAGAAGTAATACTTGCTTTCAGGTTCCAGACAAACACTTTGTGTTGCACATGATGTTCTGTTGCGATCCATCAGTGGTAGGTGATGTAAAACCATGTTTGAAGTAACTACTGTATGATTAGCATAAGACAGTATTCCCATACACTATATTTTCTACCAAAAAAGAAACACCACCATCAGTTAAAATACTCAATTCTAGTATGTAGACTTTCAGAGATCACAGACCACGTCTTTAGCCTCTGTCCAAGAAAGATGTCCCATTCAACCTCTCGTTTACTTAAACTGAGGACCTTATTGTAGCCAATTACCCACATAATTGATATCAACATTGCGCTGTTGAGATTGAACTGAACAATCAGGGATGTAACAAGGTCAAACAATGTAGTCATTAATCTCATTTCAGGTGTTAAAATAGAGCATATACTGTCTGCAGACGGGCAAACCAAATGATCAGTGTTTTCTTTACATTATTTTACAACAATGAGGCAGTACTCTGATAACACTAATGTTTATGTACTGTATGTTGCTAATTTATTTCTTTTATTGAATCCAAGCAGCTTTTGACCAGATGTTGCGGAATTTATTGCCATTGATAATGGTTGGATAAGTCAATGCAAAAGGGTCAAATAGGCTGCACCATAATGGAGGAGCTGCTGCCTGTTTGTGTGTCATTCTTCATGCTTTGGCCTTCACTCACAAACTATAAGCAAGCATTGGAAACTTTAGATTGTCCTCAACGTTGACTGTGAAGGGGTTTTCCCTGTTCCTGTGATTCACATATGTCAGCATCCGGGTCATACTTTGACAATTAAAACCCACTCGCTTCAAGGTTTGAAATTGTACACATTATTCCACCTTTAAAACATTTTTGTTGGTTCTGATTTTAGGGGGAGTCTGAATACGGTATGAAGGTTGATCAAACATTGCCTTTAATGTTTTATTCCTGAGTTTTGGTGCATGGAAATAGAGTAGCTGATCTCTGATGTTGACCATATTTGACTTTAGTTGGTAACATGTTGACTAATGTCAAGGATGATTTGGTTAAATGCTGCAGTAAAAGTCAATACAATTGAAAACTGTATTTAAATAATGTTAATAATAGACTATATTGCAATCAAATACTTGGACTCCTTGTGGAATTTCTTATTTAATATGTTAGGGTATTAAAGCATTTACAAGATATCTTGTCTGGTGTCATTTTGTTCAACACTATATTGTGATCTTGGTGGTGAAGGGTATATTGTAATCATCTTCTCTATGCCATCTTTTTTGCCTCTTGTCTGAAATACGGACAGCACATATTAATGAACATATGGCATATTTTAGCCTAAGACTAGTTTCAGTCTGTAGTAATTTCTGGCCTGCTATTCACAAGTATTCATGGGTGTAACACCAAATTCTGGGCCCCCAATTCCACACTAAACCCAACATTGCCGCCCTGTACACACACATTTAGTATGTATACATGCACTAAAAACAAACAATTGCATGAATTTGGTGTAAACTAGCTTTTTAAAACAAGTAAAACCTTAGGTTAAACCCATCTTTTAAACTAAACAACTTATCTAGTTCTAGACTAGACATATTTAGATAACCCTTCCCCAAAGCAAACAGGTTTTATCCGGCCTGCGGGATGAGTTTGCTAAGTATAAAAATGAGCCGAAATTTTTGAATGAAAAAAAATGCTGTTCTAAATGGATGTCACAATAGCAATTATTTGTATCTTTGTAGATGATGCTACATATGTAACACAAATAAAATAAACCACATGTTAGTGCACCAGTCGAGGAAAACGAGCAAACTACATAAATAACATCCTGTAATTTGATTTTGATATTTTTTTATCATAATAGACTGAAAATGAACACCGATGAGTTGACTGATGAACATTATCACATAATTTACTCAGAAAGTATAAATAACGACAAATAAAGATAGAATACTATTAACCGCAACATGTAAGTGTAACACAAACCCAACAACATTATGATTTGCACATTTTCAGAATGTGCTTGTTCTATTTTTAAACAAAGAAAACAATCTGAAGTTGTCTTTATTTTTAAGTTATCGTGCCGTGATTTTACCAGTCCGGCCTACTTGGGAGTAGATTTTTCTCCATGTGGCCCCCGATCTAAAATGAGTTTGACACCCCTGTGTTACTCTAGCTTCTTTATTTAATTATTTATTTATTTTTAACTCATTTTGCTCATACTTTTTGTTACTTGACACTATCTGGCCAGCGTGCTAACTGTTAGCGTTTCAGTTCGGTTTTGGCTCTTCAGAAATCACATGAAATTTCTGCCAAAATTGCATTTTCTAGTTATTTGAAGAAAACAATCTATTTTGTGTTGGTTTTGCAAGTGAAAAATAGCAAAATGGCCCCAGCATCCTGTGGCCCTCGGTGGAAAAAGTTTGGGCTTCCCCGTCTTAGACCTTCTTCATTTGTTATTGTCTAATAATAAAGTTATACTAATTGTATCTTAACAATTATGATACATTTTTTTTTAATTTATATATTTAAATGACATGAAACACATCTTCAAACCTTGCAAAAGCCCTGGGGCCCTGGTACAATAACCCCATTATCCTTTTTTTTTTTTTTTTTTTTTTTAATTTTTATAAACCTTTATAATATGCAACATTTGTATACAATCAAAAAACTAAAATAATCAAAACAAGCACAGAAACAGTACAATAACAGTACAAAACAGCGCCAGGGGGCTGTAAATTCAATGAAGTAACTAAAATAGAATGCAAAATATATATATGTAACAAAATGTAAAGCCATAGGCTCACACATTTTTATAAACCTTTATAATATGCAACATTTGTATACAATCAAAAAACTAAAATAATCAAAACAAGCACAGAAACAGTACAATAACAGTACAAAACAGCGCCAGGGGGCTGTAAATTCAATGAAGTAACTAAAATAGAATGCAAAATATATATATGTAACAAAATGTAAAGCCATAGGCTCACACAAGTTCCGTAAATAATTTAAATACAAATTGTCCTGAAGGAATCAAAGTACTATTTGGAACACAGCATCATAGTCTTCACAGCTTTTTGGTTGTTAGAGGTAGAGAGTGTTTTAAAGTAGAGTTCTAATTCTTTTTTAAAGGCACAAAAAAACAGGTCAGGTATTGAGAAACTTACATTTATGAGTATTCATTTTTTTTCATTCGTTTATTTATTTATTTCAGGCAATGCCATAAAAAAGTACAAAGTTGACAACACATAATATAAATTAATATAGTGCAAAATGTAATGTATAGTATGTAATGCATAATTGTCCAGTATTGCCTGAAAGGGAGTGGGAAGAAGATACTTGATTTAATCCCACCCCCAGTTCTCCATTCAGTGATTATTCACATGAGTTTCACTCTTACTTTGTTCAAGGATTATAATACAGATGTTGTATCATAGTGGCATTACCACAGGTAACAATAATTATTACACTGTGACAATAATTTGTATCAACAATGTAGGAATAATGAACATACCAACAATGGTAATAGACAACATAGCAATAATGGTAAGGAAACATTGAGCACATGTTAATATAAATATAAAACTTAGCCAATTATATCCCCACTTTCCTCTTCCCTTAGAGCAGGGGTCGGCAACCCGCGGCTCTAGAGCCGCAAGCGGCTCTTTAGCGCCGCCCTAGTGGCTCTCTTGAGCTTTTTCAAAAATGTATGAAAAATGGAAAAAGATGAGGGGAGAAAAATATATTTTTTGTTTTAATATGGTTTCTGTAGGAGGACAAACATGACACAAACCTCCCTAATTGTTATAAAGCACACTGTTTATATTAAACATGCTTCACTGATTTGAGTATTTGGCGAGCGCCATTTTGTCCTACTAATTTTGGCGGTCCTTGAACTCACCGTAGTTTGTTTACATGTATAACTTTCTAAGACGTGATTTATGCCATTTCTTTTTCTGTCTCATTTTGTCCACCAAACTTTTAAGGTTGTGCATGAAAGGTGAGTTTTGTTGATGTTATTGACTTGTTGGAGTGCTAATCAGACATATTTGGTCACTGCATGACTGTAAGCTAATCGATGCTAACATGCTATTTAGGCTAGCTATATGTACATATTGCATCATAATGCCTCATTTGTAGCTATATTTGAGGTCATTTAGTTTCCTTTAAGTCCTCTTAATTAAATTTATATCTCATGACACACTATCTGTATGTAATATGGCTTTTATTTTTTTGCGGCTCCACACAGATTTTTTTTAAAATTTTTGGTCCAATATGGCTCTTTCAACATTTTGGGTTGCCGACCCCTGCACTAGAGTATTTGTCCCAACGAGTCAGCAAACTAAATTGCATATCTCACCTCCGAGCAGCAGGTGGCGCACAATGGGTCACTCAAATGAAAGTCTACCCGGCGCAGAAACCAGAAGAAGAACAAGGCGGAAACTAGTGTTTTACGCGTGTAATATTTCATCCAAGTTGTGGACTATTTACAAATAAATTTAAAGTTGTACATTTTAAGGAAAACTATTTGCAACGACTCGTCTTCGGGAGTGCGTTGCCTCCATGTGTCGAATGTTGCTACTGTTAACTGTGTGATATCGTCTGTAATACCAACAAGCATACCGAGCTTATTTTCCAGTTTTGACAAGTAACAATATTAACCATACCGGATTTATGGCATCGCAGATGGACGACAGCCATAGAAGGTTCCTGCAGTCCCTGATGCGCAGTGCTATTATTGACGAGCAAACTGCAAAGAAACTCCATCGCCATTGTTGTAGAGTACACGCTAGTAAGTCATTGCACAAAAGACTACCGACTGTCGACACTAACGACTACTGTCTGATTTGTTTACATTGCAGCACGTTATGCCGCCGACCAACTCGATGACTATTTAGACACCATCAACTCTCATCTGCAGCCGATGTTCATGCAGATTCGAAAAGGCATGTGCGAGGAAAGCGGCGTGCAGCACTACGCCTTGGTGAGCTGTTACAATTTTTTTGATTGATTGATTGGGACTTTTATTAGTAGATTGCACAGTACAGTACATACTATGTACAATAGACCACTAAATGGTAACAGCCGAATAAGTTTTTCAACTTGTTTAAGTCGGGGTCCATGTTAATCAATTCATGGTACGAATATATACTATCATCATAATACAGTCATCACACAAGTTAATCATCAGAGTATATACAATTAATTATTTACAATCCGGGGGTTGGGGCGGCGGGGTTAGGTTGGGTTGCTATCATCATACTTCAGTCATCAACAATGATATCATCTGAGAAATGGATATTGAAACAGTGTAGGTCTTACTTCATAGGATATGTACAGCAAGCAGTGAACATAGTGAGCTCAGAAAGCATAAGAACAAGTTAGGACTGGGCGATATGGCCTTTTTTTAAATATCGAGATATTTTCAATCAATCAATCAATGTTTATTTATATAGCCCTAAATCACAAGTGTCTCAAAGGGCTGCACAAGCCACAACGACACCCTCGGTACAGAGCCCACATAAGGGCAAGAAAAAACTCACCCCAGTAGGACGTCGATGTGAATGACTATGAGAAACTTTGGAGAGGACCGCATATGTGGGTAACCCCCCCCCCTAGGGGAGACCGAATGCAATGGATGTCGAGTGGGTCTGACATAATATTATGAGAGTACAGTCCATAGTGGATCCAACATAATAGTAAGAGTCCAGTCCATAGTGGGGTCAGCAGGAAACCATCCCGAGCGGAGACGGGTCAGCAGCGCAGAGATGTTCCCAACCGATACACAGGCGAGCGATCCACCCCGGGTCCCGACTCTGGACAGCCAGCACTTCATCCATGGGCACCGGACCTGTGTGTCTCCCCCTCCACAAGGGATAGGGGGAGCAGAGAAGAAAGGAAAAGAAACGGCAGATCAACTGGTCGAAAAAGGGGGTCTATTTAAAGGCCATATCGCGATACACGATATATATCTCGATATTTTGCCTTAGCCTTGAATGAACACTTGATGCATACAATCACAGCAGTATGATGATTCTATGTGTCTACATTAAAACATTCTTCTTCATACTGCATTAATATATGCTACTTTTAAACTTTCATGCAGAGAAAGAAATCACAACTTTAAAAAATCACTATTTTTTTCATATGGTGTTGATCTGGAAATGTTTGCCTCAGCATTTTGATGGTGTGGGCGTTTGGCACCGAACAGAGATGTTGACATGCGGAGTAAGCACTGTTCATTCTCTAGCAGGTGACTTAAATGATGCTACATATTAGCAGTAATGCTACTTTTTATAGCAACGCTTTCGTCCCACACTTGACAAGTTACGGTTGTCTGTTCGACATATTCCCACTTGAAGCCAAACCACCGCCTGCTGTTTTTTGGGGGAATTAATTATGTCTACATTTGTTACCAGATTCGCACCTTCTTTCGCTCGTATTACCGCTAGCATCACAGCTAACGTTAGCTATGCTGCTACCTCTCTGCCGCGCGAGGGTGTATACGAATGTGGCGTATGACGTGACAGTATGTGACGTGTGTAGAAGCTGTGCTTGCTGTCTGTGAGAAGGAGAGACAGGAAAGAGTGAGAAGAGCCTGTAGTGTAATGTCCGCAGCTAAAAGCAACTGCGTGGGAACGCATACTCGAATATCACGATATAGTCATTTTCTATATCGCACAGAGACAAACCTGCAATATATTGCGCATATCGATATATTGCCCAGCTCTAGAACAAGTATATACATTTGATTATTTACATTTGATTAATTACAATCCGGGGAGGTGGGATCTGGTGGGGGGAGGGTGTTAGTTTAGGGTTGTAGTTGCCTGGAGGTGTTCTTTTAGTGCGGTTTTGAAGGAGGATAGAGATGCACTTTCTTTTACACCTGTTGGGAGTGCATTCCATATTGATGTGGCATAGAAGGAGAATGAGTTAAGACCTTTGTTAGATCGGAATCTGGGTTTGACCTGGTTTGTGGAACTCCCCCTGGTGTTGTGGTTATGGTCATTTATGTTAAGGAAGTAGTTTGACATGTACTTCGGTATCAGGGAGGTGTAGCGAATTTTATAGACAAGGCTCAGTGCAAGTTGTTTTACTCTGTCCTCCACCCTGAGCCAGCCCACTTTGGAGAATTGGGTAGGAGTGAGGTGTGACCTGGGGTGGAGGTCTAGAAGTAACCTGACTAGCTTGTTCTGGGATGTTTGGAGTCTAGATTTGAGGGTTTTGGAGGTGCTAGGGTACCAGGAGGTGCATGCGTAATCCAAAAAGGGATGAATGAGAGTTCCCGTTAGAATCTTCATGGTGCTTTTGTTGACCAGAGAGGAGATTCTGTCGAGAAATCTTGTTCGTTGGTTGACCTTTTTGATTACTTTGGTTGTCATTTTATCACAGGGAAGATTAGCCTCTAGAATGGAATCTAGGTAGGTGACCTCATCTTTCCTGGTGATAACAATGTCACCCAGTTTTATAGTGAAGTCATTGACTTTCTTAAGGTTGATTTGGGACCCAAATAGGATGGATTCCGTTTTACCTAAGTGTATGGACAGCGTATTGTCAGCTGCTAAACGTAGGAATGCAACGATTATCATACGATTACAATCTTGAGTAGTAATCACGGTTTAACGATCATCGGCCGAGTCATACCAAAGACTATAAAAATGGGACCTATTACCTCCCTGCTTGGCACTCAGCATCAAGGGTTGGAATTGGGGGTTAAATCACCAAAAATGATTCCCGGGCGCGGCCACCGCTGCTGCTCACTGCTTCCCTCACCTCCCAGGGTGTGATCAAGCGTGATTGGTCAAATGCAGAGAATAATTTTGCCACACCTAGTGTGTGTGTGACAATCATGGGTACTTTAACTTTTGAACTTTAAATCATGATTACTGTGCATTAATTAATGTCACAACAAACATGTATAAAAGTACTTTTTCATTACTTAAAATGTTTCAATGTACTGTCAGAAATATCAGTAGTCAAATAACCGTACAAAATACAGTAGTACCTCAACTTAAGCCTGTAATTGGTTCTGTGACGGAGCTCGTAACTCAAAACACTTGTATCGCAAATCAACGACTCCCGTTGAAATGCATTAAATCCAGTGGTGTGCCGTCAAGGCCAGCCAGGTCTTCTCTGCTGGCCTCACATAACCAGAAATCATGATCATAATTAAAGATCAAATTATTTTCTAATTTACTTTCCCTAAATATCCAAAATTATTCATATTTATGCTCCTGTCAGTGCTGTTGTTTTTTGTTTTAGTTTTATCCAATCAGAATTCAGCTAGCTTATGTTGCCATGCTGTACCAAATCTGCCAGACGTCTTCAGATTCAGCAATGCAGCCGTCCGTGCACTGTAATCGAACGGGGACATACAGTGATAGACAGTTGCCATAGCCAATCAGATCACGTTCTAAACATATGCTATAAGAAGACTGTAATTGATCATCTAAATCCTGTCCAGGTTAACATGACTGAGACAGACGTCACCAGAATGACATCCGATTACGCCGACCATGAGTTGGAGCTCTTCAGGAAAATTGTGCGTTGAATTATTAAGTATACCAACTATTTTGTGTTCTATTTGCTCCCATCTCTCAAATGCACATGCATTCTAACCCAAGGGCTGAAACCTAAATTCTTACATGTAAACACCGTTCCTGTTAAGATGGATCTGATTGTGGACGCTGACTTTGGCACGGCATCCTCCACGGAAATTTTGAATTGTGCCCTCACACTGAGCAAAAAGCCGAAGAAGAAAGACACAGAACAGCTGCTGAATCGACTCGTGCATGACAGTTGGCTCACGGAGGTAAAAATCACACCACATTTTTGTAACTGATATAACTGTCATCTCTTGCTTCTTGTTTATTTTTCTTTGACGGACAACCTATTTCTCACTTCTTTCATAATACGGTCTTTATTACCTTTGTAAAGCCACGTTCTCTTGTACAGTTGGTCCTTGGGTTCCATTCCTATGCCAGAATCACAATCAGCTTTCAGGCTTAAAGAGTTTATTGTCTTGTGCACAATAGAAACATGTTTCATTTGTACAGTGAAATAATGTATTTGTTGTCCACACTATTGCACAGTACAGTAAAGAAGGGAGGTAATTAGGGATGTCCGATAATGGCTTTTTGCCGATATCCGATATTCCGATATTATCCAACTCTTTAATTACCGATATCAACCGATACCGATATCAACCGATATATACAGTTGTGGAATTAACACATTATTATGCCTAATTTGGACAACCAGGTATGGTGAAGATAAGGTACTTTTAAAAAAGAAATAAAAAATAAGATGAATAAATTAAAAATATTTTCTTGAATAAAAAAGAAAGTAAAACAATATAAAAACAATTACCGTATTTTTCGGAGTATAAGTTGCACCGGAGTATAAGTCGCACCTGCCGAAAATGCATAATAAAAAAGGAAAAAAACATATATAAGTCGCACTGGAGCCCGGCCAAACTATGAAAAAAACTGTGACTTATAGTCCGAAAAATACGGTACATAGAAACTAGTAATTAATGAAAATGAGTAAAATTAACTGTTAAAGGTTAGTACTATTAGTGGACCAGCAGCACGCACAATCATGTGTGCTTACGGACTGTATCCCTTGCAGACTGTATTGATATATACTGATAAGCATTGCAGGAACCAGAATATTAATAACAGAAAGAAACAACCCTTTTCTGTGAATGAGTGTAAATGGGGGAGGGAGGTTTTTTGGGTTGGTGCACTAATTGTAAGTGTATCTTGTGTTTTTTTATGTTGATTTAATTAAAAAAAAACAAAAAAACCCCCGATACCAATAATTTCCGATATTACATTTTAATGCATTTATCGGCCAATAATATCGGCAGGCCGATATTATCGGACATCTCTAGAGGTAATAATATGAAAAATGTAAAATATATATAAATACAAATAAAATGACAATATTTTATGCAAAAAATGTGCTGAGAAGGTGACAATGTTAATATTGTGTATAAGTGAACAGAAAAATGTAAGATAGATTTAAATTATTTTTTACAAAAATGTAAATGGAATCAGCACAACACAGTACAGTATAACAAAGTATCCATCCATTTTTTACCGCTTGTCCCATTCGGGGTGGCGGGGGGTCGCTGAAGCCTATCTCAGCTGCATTCAGGCGGTAGGCGGGGTATACCCTGGACAAGTCGCCACCTCATTATATATCGTAATAACTTTCTAAAACAAATACTTACATATGATGCTTTTGAAGGCAAAAATAACAAAAAGCTTACGTACAGTTGAAAAAAATGCAGCTTTCAGCAAAGATGTGACTGAGAAACTGATTTCCAACCCTGGCCATCGGCAGATTATTAATGCAGTTAGATTCTTAAAAAAGTTGAGTGCTGTCCTAGACATGATCTTTGGCTAACTTTTTTTGCAGAAGATAGATGGATAGATAGTACTTTATTGATTCCTTCAGGAGAGTTCCCTCAGGAAAAAAAAAAGGTCCTTTAAACAGAGATTGCTCCTGTAACTCTTGACAAAATAAAGAGACCAAAATCAATACTATCCTATAGAGGACGCTGGTGCTCTGGAATGAACAAAATAAGACTAAAAGTGAAGGGAGAAGTCCAGTCCTCTGTTCCTTGGTTTTCTGGAAACGTCCCTAAAACAATTTTGTTGAATATCCCTGGTGTACACACCCTTTTAAAGTTATTTGCTGTTGTTTTTTTTTCTTACAGTAGTTTTTCTCTTTAGAGACAGGGTGAATACTGCTTGTCCACCAAATGTATTATTGAGATGGACTCATACATTCGCACCATGTATCAGGATCAGGTCAAACAGTGTCACATCTGTCGCAACATCGCCTTCCAGGTGAATCTCTCCAATATTTTTGCATCTTCTATTATTTTAAAAATGACAAGAATATTACCTTTTGTTACATAGTTGCATTGAAGACTGTGGTCTTTAATACTTCTGTGTCAAACCTACTAATGAGCAATTGACTCGATTTCTTTTTTTAGTGTCAAATCTGTGAGAATCCAATATGTGGAATAAAAATACACAACCCATGTGTGGCCAGATTCTTTAGAGGAGCAACAGAGCCTCGGTGCCCCGCCTGTGAGGATTTTTGGCCGCATGAGATCCCCCGTGAGTGCATTATCATATACCGACAAACAGTACACACGCCATTTTTACATTGAAAATAATCATATTCTTTTATCAATTTCAGAAATTGAGGAACGTCCAGCCAATGAAGACCTGTGAATCACTTTTGTTAAAAAAAAGTTTATATTTTTAAACATACAATACACAATTTGGTTATGTCTTGTTTGTAATTTGTGTTTTAATAACATCTTCATCAACATATCCGAACCCCTTTTAAAATTGTTAAGAAAGCAATAAATTTCAAGTTTTAAAAAACTTAGTGGCTTGCAACATTTGTAGTAAAATACCTCAGAAATGTGCTAGCGTGTGCCCCAAAAGATGTTGATATCACCCAGCAACCTTTTATTCGCATTCCCTCTTGGTGGCAACATTATGTGCCGTATTTTTCGGACTATAAATCGCAGTTTTTTTCATAGTTTGGCCAGGGGTGCGACTTATACTCAGTAGCGACTTATGTGTGAAATTATTAACACCCATCCATCCATCCATCCATTTTCTACCGCTTATTCTCTTTGGGGTCGCGGGGGGCGCTGGAGCCTATCTCAGCTACAATCGGGCGGAAGGCGGGGTACACCCTGGACAAGTCGCCACTTCATCGCAGGGCCAACATAGATAGACTGACAACATTCACACTCACATCCACACACTAGGGCCAATTTAGTGTTGCCAATCAACTTATCCCCAGGTGCATGTCTTTGGAGGTGGGAGGAAGCCGGAGTACCCGGAGGGAACACATTAGCGTAAAATATCAAATATTATTTAGCTCATTCACGTAAGAGACTAGACGTATAAGATTTCATGGGATTTAGCGATTAGGAGTGACAGATTGTTTGGTAAACGTAAAGCATGTTCTATATGTTATAGTTATTTGAATGACTCTTACCATAATATGTTACGTTAACATACCAGGCACGTTCTCAGTTGGTTATTTATGCCTCATATAACGTACACTTATTCAGCCTGTTGTTCACTATTCTTTATTTATTTTAAATTGCCTTTCAAATGTCTATTCTTGGTGTTGGGTTTTATCAAATAAATTTCCCCAAAAATGCGACTTACACTCCAGTGCGACTTATATATGTTTTTTTCCTTCATTATTGTACATTTTCGGCCGGTGCGACTTATACTCCGAAAATTACAGTAGTAGTTTTACATAAAAATAACAGCACTGGAAATATGTTTTTTCTCGAAAGCCTCTCTTGGGGAGCTCAGGACACAATATTGCTGTCATGTAACAAAGATGCAAATACTAAACATTTTAAATTAATATCTACATCTGCCTGCCAGGTATTGAATGTGGCTGCTATGTGGCCTACTGCACGCATGATGGCGCTGTTGGTAAAATAGTTGATGGAACTAGCACTATTGACAGCGTTCTGAAGAGTAAAATAACACATAAATGGTTATGTATGATCTCTTTATGATTATTTATAGTCTCTCAATTTGTTTTGTAAATTATATTTTCTTAATGCTTTACCGAAAGCCACAATAAATGTAACACATAAGCTAATCTTTGAATATATTTACATTTCTATTCAGTATAACAATAACTCACCAGAAGATCATCAATGCATATGGAAATTGTATACAGTATTAGCAAGTTACAATATTTTACACTGCAGGTATTTTTCATTTGTTTTGTTGTTCCTCTTATTTATTTTAGGTATCTAATAACATTAGATAGCAATGATTGCCTAAATGTATATGTTTATTTCAACAAAAGAAAATTAGTCCATTGCCTAATAATATTCCCAACTATGCATTTATAAAATGTATACAACGAGGGATGAAATCGTCCACACTTTATAGAATATACTGTACATTGAAATTGTGATAAACGAAAACTAGTTTTTTTTAAACAAAAAACATGTTCGGTCAACTTCCATAAATTATTTTTTCTTTCTAGAAGCCACCAAGTTTTAAATTAACAGTAGGTAGTGGACTATTTTGCTCAATCACTCAATTGCAGGTATTGTATTTACATCTTCTTGTAATACTTTACAATGATGAGTATTATCTTGAATGTGTTAAATTCATATATTTTATTTTATTTTATTTATATATGAAGAAGCAGATAAACAGTTTTTGACCTACAAAATGGTCTGACTACACATAACTTATTAATGCTACTAATGTAAATTGCAGTCAGTTAAATTTGGGAATAGATAAAAAAACAAACTACAAAATACATAGTTAAAACTAATATGTTTGCAAATCAGCATGAATAAATAATTCTCAGGAAAAAACAAGTGTACAAATTAAAATACCTTATTTCCTTTGTCACAGTGTTTGTTATTCAGCCTAATTGTCATTTGAATGACTTTTGTCTGTGTGTGTTGTTTCCCTTGACAACAAACCAGGACTGTCGGCCTCTCACACTGTGTTCATGGCACCGCTGTCTCGGAAAAGACAACCACTAGACAACTCGCCTTGATGCCCCCCCTTCCCTCCCCCCCCCCCCACACACACACACACACACACACACCAAGAAAAGGTCAAAATAATAAATGTAGCCTCAATTGATGGTTTGGCAGAGGGGGGGCGTCAGTGCAAATTTTTGGACGAGAGCTCCTCCAAAGGACTAATGAATTCATATATCTGAGCATGGCCAATGAGGGGAAACAGCATGGCCTCTTTTTCCCAATGAAAAGGTTGAACTAAATCTACTGCAGTGCCTCTCAAAGCCATCACACTCCTAAACAAACTTGTCTGCTTAAACCTCTTTTTCTCTTGCAGACCTACATCTTTATACACACCATCTCCCAGTGAGCAGAGCCAGATTAACATGGATCAGTGCGTTGACTCGTCCCTTTGTGGTATGTCACTAAAATGTAAATGGTTGAATATGTTATAAAGTTTCCTGTCTGTTCACACATCAAGGACAAGTAGTTCTGGCTAAATGAGGGCCCTAAACAGATATTTATTTTGAGCTCACCCCTCTATTCCAAATTTTTTCACAGTTTTTTATTTATTTATGCGAAATGATTTATATTCAAACTTGAATTTAATTTGATGCATGATTTGTCACGGGGGAAATGTTTTTTATTAACTTTTATTTGGTAAAAAACCCAAAAAATACAATTTAACAATAATTAAAACTAGAGGTGGGTATCTTTGGTCACCTCACAAGTCGATCCAATATCCGATTTAACACAATTATTGATTGAAACCGTTTTTCGCAATGTTTTATTTGGTAAAGTAATTATAATAAAACTTTTTTCAGGTTAACGGTTACAAAACCTACTTTTGGTTGCTGACGTATGACGTACGAGCGCAGCGAGTAAGCATGGCAATGACATATAAGTGTCTTTCTAAAACTTGATTCTTAAAAAAAAATTTACACGAAAAAAAATTATATTAAAAAAAAAAAAGATTTAAGATTAAATGAATAGGAATGACGATTTGGATGAGCACCCCTAATTAAAACATACCGTATTTTTCTGACTATAAGTCGCAGTTTTTTTTCATAGTTTGGCCGGGGGTGCGACTTATACCCAGGAGCGACTTATGTGTGAAATTATTAACACATTACCGTAAAATATCAAATAATATTATTTAGCTCATTCACGTAAGAGACTAGACGTATAAGATTTCATGGGATTTAGCGATTAGGAGTGACAGATTGTTTGGCAAACGTATAGCATGTTCTATATGTTATAGTTATTTGAATGACTCTTACCATAATATGTTACGTTAACATACCAGGCACGTTCTCAGTTGGTTATTTATGCCTCATATAACGTACACTTATTCAGCCTGTTGTTCACTATTTTTTATTTTATTTTAAATTGCCTTTCAAATGTCTATTCTTGGTGTTGAGTTTTATCAAATAAATTTCCCCAAAAAATGCGACTTATACTCCAGTGCGACTTATATATGTTTTTTTCCTTCTTTATTATGCATTTTCGGCCGGTGCGACTTATACTCCGGAGCGACTTATAGTCCGAAAAGTACGGTGCATTTGCATATATTACTGACATATCGCTGGCAGCACAATAAGTATGTACAGGGAACTAGTGTTGTCCTGATACCAATATTTTGGTACCGGTACCAAAATTATTTTGATACTTTTCGGGACTAAATCTTACGGTACATTAAACATATGTTTCTTATTGCAAGTTTGTCTTTAAATAAAATAGTGAACATACAAGAAAACTTGTCTTTTAGTAGTAAGTAAGCAAACAAAGGCTCCCAATTTAGCTGCTGACATATGCAGTAGCATATTGTGTCATTTTCCATGCTATTATTTTGTCAAAATTATTAAAGACAAGAGGTAGAAAATTAATTATTAATCTACTTGTTTTATACTTTTAATATCTGCTTACTTACGCTTTTAAAATGTTCTATCAAAACTTCTGTTATAATGTAATAATCACTTATTCTTCTGTTGTTTGATACTTTACATTAGTTTTGGGTGATACCACAAATTTGGGTATCAATCCGATACCAAGTCGTTACAGGATCATACATTGGTCATATTCAAAGTCCTCATGTGTCCAGGGACATATTTCCTGAGTATATAAACATAAAATACATTTTAAAAAAAGGAAAGAAGATGTTGTGATGCCAAAAAATATTGACGTATTCATAGTAGTATCGACTAGATACGCTACTGTACTTGGTATCATTATAGTGGATGTTAGGTGTAGATCCACCAATGGCGTTTGTTTACATTTTGACGCACTGGTACCCTTCAGAGGCGGTATAGTACCAAAAATGATTCATATAGTATCGCGGTACTATACTAATACCGGTATACCGTACAACCCTACAGGGAACTATGCAATTATAATCTTATCACTGACGGAGTAGGAAGGGGCGAGGAATATGTTTGCGTAAAATTTCATATGATGTGCCCTGTCATTCATTAGTTGCCATTTTACGCTTATACACGCAAAAAACGGTCTCCACGGATCGCTATACCCTACATGCAGCGCGTGTTCAACGCCAAATTAAAGAAACATGTATTTTAATTTAGCATGTTTAGCCCCCTACAAAGAAATTAACTATCCAGAATTGTGATATACGTTTATTGTAACAAACAAACAGAATGTAAAAAAATCATTAAATAAAAATAACATTAAAAAAACGTTCATAAGATAATTTGTATTTGGAAATAAGCAGTCATGGGAGAGTGAAGCCTTTATGGATCACAAACGAAAATGTTGCTGCATGGTGACATCAATCAATCAATCAATCAATCAATGTTTATTTATATAGCCCTAAATCACAAGTGTCTCAAAGGGCTGCACAAGCCACAACGACATCCTCGGTACAAAGCCCACATAAGGGCAAGGGAAAAACTCACCCCAGTGGGACGTCGATGTGAATGACTATGAGAAACCTTGGAGAGGACCGCATATGTGGGTAACCCCCCCCTCATGACTTGTCTTGAAGGGGTCCTCAGTGTACGGTTGTGGTCTGATGTTTACATTTACTCATGGAAAGGGGGTTTTTAATGATGTATTTGAATTTGTAAAATGGTGGTTTAGAAACCAGTTACCACCGGGTGACTTCTAGAAAGTACATAACATAACAAGCTAGTCTTTTAAACGGTGTTCAGTACTGGTGTTCTGACGAGACATGCACCATGCGTTATTGTGTTAGGGGGCGTACCAGTCGACTGACAGAAAAGCAAGCCCTAATAAGCAACAACAGGTAAACAAAACGCAAACAAACTTTAATAACTTCGGATAAAAACAAGCCCAAAGTTGCTCATAATAAGATGACTTGACAATCATTCAAGCCATTTGTTTTGAAAATGGGTTTATTATTTTGACGCTTCAGTTTTAGTTACTTCTTCTGGCAAAGTGTAATTTTTCAGTCAATTTAGGCAGATTAGGCAATTTATGACATATAAAAATGTAAATGATGACTGAATTATTTTCTCAAAATGTTTATGGGAAAGGGTTAGGGAGACGCATAGGTTGGTTGTGTTTGTGTAACAGATGGGGAACTTGGATTATGAACACTTCTGGATTATGGACACTTCTGGAACATTGGCATTTCATAAAGATTTTTATTCAAGAACTTTATTTTTTTCTTTAGCTTTTGGATTGAGTGTTTTCTCAAATCAGAAAGACTTTTCTTGCTCAATGAAGATCCAAAAGGGTTGAAAATAACAGCAAAAAAACATCACACTTTTGGTACAGGATCAAATACTTATTTACATCATTAAGATAAAACTTATATTACATATTTATTCACATTATGTACAATAAAGATCAGTGTTCAAAATCAGCAGGGGGTCAAATACTCATTTCCCTCCCTGTATTATTAATGCATATACATAATGTAAAGTTGTTTTTACTATTACTATTGTTTTTACTAAATGTAGATACTTTTTCTTATGCTTTCTGATCTCTCTCTCTATGCCCACTACTTGCTGTACATATCCTACCAAGTAAGTCCTACACTGTTGCAATGTCCATTTCTCTGAAGATGCAATTGTTGATGACTGAAGTGTTGATAACAACCAAATCTAACCCCCCCCCCCCCCCCCCCCCCTCCCCCCCCCCCCCCCCCCACATCCCGGATTGTAAATAATGTAAATAATTCAATGTATATACTCTTAAGATTATTTTGTGTGATGACTGTATTATGATGAAAGAATATATCTGTATCATGAATCAATCAAGTGGACCCCCGACTTAAACAAGTTGAAAAACTTATTCGGGTGTTACCATTTAGTGGTCAATTGTACGGAATATGTACTTCACTGTCCAATCTACTAATAAAAGTCTCAATCAATCAATCAATCAATCAAAGGGTATATACAACCCCTGCACGACATATGGAATCACCAGACTTGAAGGATGTTCATTCAGTTATTTAGTTTAGTAGAAAAAAAAGATAACAGATATGACACAAAACTATAGTTATTTCATCTGGCAACTTTCTGGCGTTAAGAAACACTAAAATAAATCAAGAATATAACTTGTGGTAGTCAGTAACAGTTTCATTTATAGATCAAGCAAAGTAAAAAAAAATATGGAAACATCTTGTAAACATTAATCTCCAAAACTAACAGCTGTTATAGATTAAATCTGTCCATTAGTCTGAAGTTAAAAAAGAGTGTTCACACCTTGGAGAGCTGTTGTACCAGGTGGACTGACATGAATCAAGGCTCCAACGCAATTGAAACAAAAGGGAGAATTATCAAACTTCTTCTAGAAGGTAAATCATCAAGCGATGTTGCAAACGATGTTGATTGTTCACAGTCAAATGTGTCTAAAATCTGGACCAAGTACAAACAACATCTTTAAAAGGCAAGTACACTGGTAGACCAAAGAAAACATCAAAGCAACAAGACAGAAAACATAAAGCAATATGTCTTGAAAACAGAAAATGCACAGCAAAGCAAATGAAGAACAAATGGGCGGAAATTTGAGTCACCGTCTGTGACTGAACTGTAAGAAACTGCCTGAAGTAAATGGGATTTAAAGGGGAACTGCACTTTTTTTTGGAGTTTTGCTTATCGTTCACAATCATTATGAAAGACATGATGATGGATGTAACTTTTTTTTTTATGTATTCTAAAAGTAAATAAATGCGATCAAAAGTCTGCTTACAACGGAGCCTATGGAAGCCGCTCTATTCTGCCTATAAAGCCCTATACATCCAAACACCTCCATTAGGGTTTTGTATACATGATGTAAGTATATATGTAATGTAGTAACAGGCACATTAATACCGTATTTTTCGGAGTATAAGTCGCACCGGAGTATAAGTCGCACCTGCCGAAAATGCATAATAAAGAAGGAAAAAAACATATATAAATCGCACTGGAGCCCGGCCAAACTATGAAAAAAAAACTGCGACTTATAGTCCGAAAAATACGGTAATAACATTTAATATTTATGTATTTTGCGCATTATTTTGAAAAACGCATCGGCGACATTTGCTTTTTTCGAACTCCATCACTGATTATTTTTCAGTCCTTTTGTCATCCATAGTTGATTGTTTTTCTTTAGTTTCTTACTAAGTGGTTTCAGTGGATAGTGTTTGTCATAAAGCATCTCGAAAGTATTAAAAAAATTATCATATGCATCATCTACACAATTTTCACTGCATACATTGTTCGGTTCTCATCGATTCTTATTTGGAAAAAGGAAAACAAAAAGTTGGATTAGCATCAATTGTATGTAGTTTAGAGGTAACATGAGTCACATAGCATAGAAAAAATAACATTTGAAAATAAATATAACAAATACATATTCTGCTGTAGAATTGAATGAATGGGTTTCAGATCAGGGGATGTCATTGTGGTTTATGCAGTCATTTGAGGCACCTGTGATTAAGGATAAATAAACTTTGAACTGACTTTGTCGTCTCCCTAAAAAACATACTGGTGAAACTCAAAACATTGGTTTGTTTAGATTTACAGTACAGGGTGAAACTATCATATACATAAAATGCAACTCATTATTATGGCTTACAGCTTATGAGCACCTTCAATTGAAAAGCTAAAAAAAATGTGGGGTTTTCAAAAACTGTAAGCCGCGATCATCCAAATTATAATAAATAAAGGCTTGACATATCTCACTTTGCATTAGTTTATATCACATATTAGTTTCACATTTGAAGTTGAATTGCTGACACGAATGGAATTCTACACTTTTTCACCTGTATAATGGAAATGACTGAGTGAAAATGTGGTTAAAGGACAAAATGCAACTTTTGTCCGACTACAATTGAACATTCACCTCTTGAAAATCAGGAGCACTGTAGCAAATTGGTTTAAGCTTTCGACCACAAACGTATTCACTGCTTGTTCGTCTCGCGTGTATACTCTTCCCTGCCTGCAGACGTGTACTCGAGCTAGTACTTACTGCCCGCCTCTGAGCCATTTAAACTCTGTCTCTCGCCTTACGCATCTAAATGAGAAGGCATTCATCTCATTTTCACAAATAATAGCGCTAACATGATAGGGAGTTAGTACCTGTTGTATTTACGGCAGATGACATGCTAGCATTACTGCAGCTAGGATGATATTGGCGTGGTTCAAAACGCAACTTTCATTTATAGTTGTTGCATGCTGTGTGTTCAATCTTGCAATTATTACAAGTCGCGCTGTTGCAATGTATTATTGTAAAATGTAGCCAGACTTTAGAGAGTTTGTTCCGCCCAGGCGCTGCTATTTTGCTGTCTGACGCCGCTACGCGCAAGTTGCGTATAGACGTCATTCCCAACAAAACTGCCTATAACTCCCAGTAGGAATGTCGTAGAGACATGAAACAAAAACCTCTATGTAGGTCTCACTTAGACCTATATTTCATACACTGACAACCCCCAGCAAAAATCAACAGGAAGTTTGCATTTCCCCCTTCAAAACGAAAGTTGTGTAAAAACAGTCACCTTTTTGAAAAATTATCTCCTCTGAGCGCGTTTGTTGTGTCGGCTTCAAATTAGCACAGGAGAGAGATTGAACCTTCTGATTAAAAGTTGATGAAAGAGTTTTAATTACTGCTCCGGTTTGGATTTTATGAGCCCTCAAAGTCGGTCCCGTCCATCGCTGCTTGCAGCTTTAATTAATATTAATATTGTGCTGTTTTGGGCCAATGTTGTTCATATGTCACCTTTGACTTCCCGTAACCCTTAATTAATTTTTTTGTCCTGTCCTGCTACTCAGGCAAATTATATTGTTGACGTAGATGCCCATATCGGCTGTACAGATTTACTTTACAAAAGAGAAGTGTGGGATACATCTCTCGTTGCCGGATTTGTATTTGACTTTATTAAATGGATTTATATTATTATTTGGTGCAGTCGGGCCGTAGCAGGAGAGGATAGAAAGAGAAAAAAAAGGAAGACAGAGGGGGAAATTGCGGGGACAAGAGGAGGATACGACAGAGAGACAACAACAGAACACCATCAGTGAATAGGATATGTACAAATATGATGGTAAAGGTGATCGCAAAGAAGCAGTTAGTGAAATAAATACGAATGATAATGAGCATCATTACACTACAAATGGACCAATACAAATACCAATAGAAATAGCACTATTGATAATGAATACTAATAATTACCCTCTGTTATCAAGAATACAATAGTTTCAAATGCAACAATACATATATGTAATGATAACTTGAATTACAAAAGAAAGCAGATAAATGAAGTGGAAGAAAGAGAAGTGAACTATATTAACCTTGTAGATTGTTATAGTAACAATAGGTTAAGCTTTGTCAGTGTGCTGTGTTACCCAGTTTCCCCTAGGGGAACAACGTTAATATATGTTTGATGAAACGTGATTATATGCATGAGTGTATGTATGTATGCATATGTGCTTGCATAAGTACAGTATGTGTATATGTGAATGTTCAAACACCATAGAGGGCTGTAACATTTTAGGTTCTGAGGCAGGGAGAATGTTTTACTTTTAGACAGATAAGATACTGTAGATGTTCTTTATTCCTTTTAGCTATTAAGTTTTGTGTTAAATAACCACAATATCTGTTGATGTATGTTACTCTATGCCATTGTCCCTACAAATAGGGTAGGTGTTTTCTTTCACACAGAACGACATAATTTTTTATTTTAGCTTTGAATGCTGCCAGTTATTGAAAGACTGTTAACCTTAATATGGATATTATTCTTCCTATTAGATGACACTCACAGCTGCACTCAACACATTGAACATCCGGAAGCTTCTGCAGGCTGAGTGACATGCGCAGTGTGGTCACAACACATCACCACGGCAACCATCTTTCACAGCGAGTCCCCAGCAGCATCACTGGCTCGCGATCATCTCCCGTTGTCCGCAGAGCAGAGAAAACCGCAGTAAGTTCATTCTCATGTTTTTTCCATTTCTGGCTGCAGCAGATCGTTTTAGTGGACAAATAGAGGTTTAAATACAACAGGCGCGCTGGTGTCAATGTCATTATAAGGACATTTTTGTCTTCATAGATTAGTGCAGGTTAGTCATAATCATTTTATGCTGATAACAAGGTTGGTACCTACAGTGTAGATTTAACTGCATTATTTGAGGGTTTAAGTCCTTTAAAAAGTGGTAGTGTTGATGCTCTTTGTCTGACTGCGCCTCCTTATCTGTGTAGCTCTAATGCAGCAAGTTCAGATTGACATGAGCAGTGAACCTAAACTTGAGAGGCATACAGTAAGCAACACATCAACATTGGTGTCTTACTGTACATCTAGATTGTTGAACTGCTTAATGTCATCTTATTACCATCCTATCATTTTATGAAAGCTATTTACAGCGTTTTCATTTACCTCAAGCGTGAACGTGTGGTGTTGGAGGTTTTCAGCTAAGTTGTTAATCACAGATGCTGATCGCGATGATTCATCGCTCTCTCACTTCCAGTGGGGGTTAAAATCCACCCACACATGGAGAACATTGCATTCCTTCAGTGATGTCCCTCTTTAGAGAGCTATTGCTGACTGATTCTGTGCCTGAAGAATTTATGGGCATTGATTTTATTTTGACTTACCCCTTAAAGGGAACTGCACTTTTAAAAGAAATTGCCTATCATTCACAATGCTTCTGTGAGACAAGACCGCTCCTGTCTTTCTCTTTTTTGTGCATTCTAACTAGTGAAAAACCGCTAGCAAGAGGTGGATAACAATAGAAGTAATGGGGATTCAATCTATGCGACCTAAAAAGCGCTCTAAAAACCTCTAACAATGTTTCATATACCGTATTTTTCAGACAATAAATCGCAGTTTTTTTCATAGTTTAGCCGGCTTATACTCAGGAGCGACTTATGTGTGAAATTATTAACACATTACCGTAAAATATCAAATATTATTATTTAGCTCATTCACGTAAGAGACTAGACGTATAAGATTTCATGGGATTTAGCGATTAGGAGTGACAGATTGTTTGGTAAACGTATAGCATGTTCTATATGTTATAGTTATTTGAATGACTCTTACCATAATATCAATCAATCAATCTTTATTTATATAGCCCTAAATCACAAGTGTCTCAAAGGGCTGCACAAGCCACAACGACATCCTCGGTACAAAGCCCACATACGGGCAAGGAAAAACTCACCCCAGTGGGACGTCGATGTGAATGACTATGAGAAACCTTGGAGAGGACCGCATATGTGGGTAACCCCCCCCCTCTAGGGGAGACCGAAAGCAATGGATGTCGAGTGGGTCTGACATAATATTGTGAGAGTCCAGTCCATAGTGGATCCAACATAATAGTAAGAGTCCAGTCCATAGTGGGGCCAGCAGGACACCATCCCGAGCGGAGACGGGTCAGCAGCGCAGAGATGTTCCCAGCCGATGCACAGGCGAGCGGTCCATCCCGGGTCCCGACTCTGGACAGCCAGCACTTCATCCATGGCCACCGGACCTGTGCCCCCCCCCCCCCCCCCACCCCCCCTCAAGGAAAAGGGGAGCAGAGGAGAAAAGAAAAGAAACGGCAGATCAACTGGTCTAACAGGGGGGCTATTTAAAGGCTAGAGTATACAAATGAGTTTTAAGATGGGACTTAAATGCTTCTACTGAGGTAGCATCTCTAATTGTTACCGGGAGGGCATTCCATAGTACTGGAGCCCGAATAGAAAACGCTCTATAGCCCGCAGACTTTTTTTGGGCTCTGGGAATCACTAATAAGCCGGAGTTCTTTGAACGCAGATTTCTTGCCGGGACATATGGTACAATACAATCGACAAGATAGGACGGAGCTAGACCGTGTAGTATTTTATACGTAAGTAGTAAAACCTTAAAGTCACATCTTAAGTGCACAGGAAGCCAGTGCAGGTGAGCCAGTATAGGCGTAATATGATCAAACTTTCTTGTTCTTGTCAAAAGTCTAGCAGCCGCATTTTGTACCAACTGTAATTTTTTAATGCTAGACATAGGGAGACCCGAAAATAATACGTTACAGTAGTCGAGACGAGACGTAACGAACGCATGAATAATGATCTCAGCGTCGCTAGTGGATAAAATAGAACGAATTTTAGCGATATTACGGAGATGAAAGAAGGCCGTTTTAGTAACACTCTTAATGTGTGATTCAAACGAGAGAGTTGGATCGAAGATAATACCCAGATTCTTTACTGATTCGCCTTGTGTAATTGTTTGGTTGTCAAATGTTAAGGTGGTATTATTAAATAAATGTCGGTGTTTAGCAGGACCGATAATCAGCATTTCCGTTTTCTTGGTGTTGAGTTGCAAGAAGTTAGCGGACATCCATTGTTTAATTTCATTAAGACACGCCTCCAGCTGACTACAATCCGGCGTGCTGGTCAGCTTTAGGGGCATGTAGAGTTGGGTGTCATCAGCATAACAATGAAAGCTAACACCGTATTTGCGTATGATGTCGCCTAGCGGCAGCATGTAAATACTAAAGAGTGCAGGGCCAAGAACCGAACCCTGAGGAACTCCGCACGTTACCTTAACATAGTCCGAGGTCACATTATTATGGGAGACGCATTGCATCCTGTCAGTAAGATAAGAGTTAAACCACGACAAAGCTAAGTCTGACATACCAATACGTGTTTTGATACGCTCTAATAAAATATTATGATCGACGGTATCGAAAGCAGCGCTAAGATCAAGAAGCAGCAACATAGATGACGCATCAGAATCCATCGTTAGCAGTAGATCATTAGTCATTTTTGCGAGGGCTGTTTCCGTAGAGTGATTTGCCCTGAAACCGGATTGAAAAGGTTCACAGAGATTGTTAGACACTAAGTGTTCATTTAGCTGCTGTGCGACAATTTTTTCGAGGATTTTCGAAATAAAGGGAAGGTGGGACACCGGTCGGTAGTTTACCATGAGGTCAGGATCAAGGTTAGGTCTTTTGAGCAGAGGATGAATAACCGCTTTCTTGAATGCTAGGGGAACAGTGCCAGAGGAAAGTGATACGTTTATAATATTTAGCACTGATGGACCTAATAATACAAAAAGCTCCTTGATAAGTTTCCCAGGAAGTGGGTCAAGTAAACATGTTGTTTGTTTTATCCCACTTACACGCTGTAATAGTTCCTCTAATGTTATTTCATCAAAAAGAGAGAGACTATTTTGTATTGCAGTATCCGTCGTAGATACAGTTGTATCTGTGTTCATAGAACCCAGTTGTAGCTGGGATGCGTTGTCTTTAATCTCCTTTCTTTGTCTTTAATCTCCTTTCTAATGAGTTCAATTTTTATATTAAAGAAATTCATAAAGTCATCTGCCGAGTGGGTGGAGCTATTGGGAGGAGTCCCTTGTTGGGTTAGCGATGCTACTGTACTAAACAAAAATTTAGGGTCGTTTTTGTTGAGGCGGATGAGATTTGAGTAATATTTAGCTTTAGCTAAGGTAAGCATGCGTTTATACGATATTAAACTATCACTCCATGCTTGATGGAAAACCTCAAGCTTGGTCGCGCGCCATTTGCGTTCCAACTTTCTACATGATAATTTATGAGCTCTGGTTTCCTCTGTAAACCATGGGGTGCGCCTTTTAGGGGCCCTTTTTTGTTTTAGCGGTGCTATACTATCAATGGTTTTGCGCAGGGCATTGTCAAAGTTGTTAGTGAGGTTATCAATAGAGCCGACATAATTTGGGAATGGTGCCATTACCGAAGGCAGTAGGTCAGCAAGAGTCATCGTTGTGGCGGCATTAATGTTGCGGCTGCTATAGCAGTTATTATTATTATTAGTTTGTTGACAATGAGTCAGAACTTCGAATTTTATAAGGTAATGATCGGACATTACTTTAGTATACGGGAGTACCATAACTTTGGAGGTGGTGACACCCCTGACCAGCACTAGATCTATCGTATTGCCGTTGCGATGCGTAGGTTCATTTATTATTTGTGTAAGACCACAGCTATCAATTATAGTCTGGAGCGCCACGCACTGAGGGTCCGATGGGTTATTCATATGGATATTAAAGTCCCCCATTATGATTATATTGTCTGCGTGCGTCACTAGATCAGCAACGAACTCTGAGAATTCATTAATAAAGTCCGAGTAGGGCCCTGGGGGGCGGTAGATAACAGCCATATCGAGAGGCAGCGGTGCGACAGACCTCATAGTAAGCACCTCAAACGATTTGTATTTATTATTTAGGTTAGGGGTAAGGTTAAAGTTTTCATTGTATATTAGTGCGACCCCCCCACCCCTTTTAAGGGGACGGACAATATGCGCATTCGTATAGTTAGGAGGAGATGCCTCATTTAGCGCAAAAAATTCGTCTGGTTTGAGCCAGGTTTCGCTAAGACCAATGACGTTAAGATTGTTGTCTCTAATGACCTCATTAACTAATAACGTTTTGGGAGACAATGATCTTATGTTTAAAAAGCCCATATTATAAGTATTGGGCTGTTTTGACGAGTTTTTGTTTAAATTATCCGTAGTAGAAATATTAATAATGTTGCGTTTAATAATAATAATAATAATATAATATGTTACGTTAACATACCAGGCACGTTCTCAGTTGGTTATTTATTCGTCATATAACGTACACTTATTCAGCCTGTTGTTCACTATTCTTTATTTATTTTAAATTGCCTTTCAAATGTCTATTCTTGGTGTTGGGTTTTATCAAATAAATTTCCCCCAAAAATGCGACTTATACTCCAGTGCGACTTATATGTTTTTTTACTTCTTTATTATGCATTTCCGGTCGGTGCGACTTATACTCCGAAAAATACGGTACATGCTGTAAGTTAATATGTAATGTAGTAACAGGCACATTCATGATACCATGTTATATTTATGTATTTTGTTAATTAACAGCACCGCTAAGTGCTAAACAAAAAATACAAACTATGAATATAATAAAACAATCACCCACAGTACAATGTCTGCTATCGCTGGGGTGCAGACTGATGGAATGTTTATGTTTCAGCACAAGTTCTCCGTTTATATTATGAGTTCTTCATAACGCTCACGCCACAGATTAAAAAATGCTGGGAGCTTACGAGCGTCTTGTCATGTCTTCTTCGCGATGTCTTCTGGTCTAAATTGAATTTTAAAGTTGACTCATTTCTCGGCTTATGACCATAACCTTCTACTATACAGGTGTGAGGCATGATTTCTAATCTAGCACAAAGTTTTACCACCTCAGAGGCGATGCAGTATGTCAAGAGCTGCAGTAGCTGCGTTATCTCCGTGATTAAAGTAATGTGTTACTAAAAATAGTTCCTCTGCATTAGCTCTTACAATAATAATGAATACTTGGTTAATATGCAGGTTATGCATGTTAATGGAGTATTGTTGGTGGTTTTTGGATGTTTTTAGAGGGCTATCAGTGGAATAAATGACTCCCATTGGCTTCATTGTTGTTGTTTTTTTTTTACAATTTAGAATACGTAAAGAAGAGAAAGACATGTGTTCCTGTCTTACATAAGGATTGCGAATGATAATCAATCAAGAGTTAATCAAGACCTTATGCTTTCCCTTGACTTCCAATTTATCTACTGTATGTACAGTTTTGATGTGCAACTTGTTGGGGGCAGATTATTTCCTGTTTCAGCATGATTATACATCAGTGCACGAAGCTCGATCCATCAAGGCATGCTTTGATAAGCCATGACCTCAACCCCGTTGGATGAACTCCACCAGAATGTCGGTGTAATGTACAGGTTTATCTACACAGGCTAAATAAACCAAAAGTCTTCATGACGCGCAGCTATAGCATATTGGTTATTTGTCTTCTCTCAGTATGTAAAAATAGAAGACTATCAGTATGTGTGAATCAGTGGTGTTGTGTGTGTCATCAATGAGTCATGATGGCTCGGAGGCACTAAGGTTGTTTTTTTTCTCAAAAAAGTTGTTTGCACGTTATTATACTGTGTGAATGACGTAGGTAACTCATCACCTCTTCTCAACGCATACTGAATTGGATGAACACTAGTTTGAAGTCAGAAAACAAACAAATGGTAGAAAATGGATGGATGGAGAATAATATTAAACTGTGAAGATCAGAGCTTTGAATGAATTAAATATGGATGTTAGGCCATGGTATCAGAATCAGCTTAATTGGCCAGGTATTTTTAACACACAGAAAATTTGACTCGGTAGACTGTGCTCTCATTGTACAATGTAAACAATTAATATGAATAATGAACTAAAATGTAAACAAGTACTTAAATACTAATATGTGCGAGGCTAATAACATAATAGTTCAGTAGTGAATAGAGTAAAAGGATGATGAAGTAAACATGAGTTAGTACATTCACAGTGACAGATAAGTTCCAGGGTTATTTCACAGCAACAGGTCTGTCACCTTGTGACTGTTTAGCGTTCATCAGAGTGACAGCCTGGGGGGAAGAATCTGTTCATATGATGGGTTGTTTTGGCGTACAGTGATTTGTAACACCAAGGGGAGGGGTTTGAACAGTTTGTGACAAGGCTTTGAGGGGTCTGCAGTGATGCTACCTGCTTGTTTCCTGACCCTGGACCGGTATAAGTCCTAGGTGGGGTAAGGTCGATACCAATAAACTTTTCTGCAGTCCTGATTGTCCGTTGCAGTCTGTGTCTATCCAGCTTGGTTGTAGATCCAAACCAGTCAGTGATGGCGGTGCACAGGACAGACTGAATGATGTTGTAAAACATAACCAGCAGCTCCTTGGGCAGGTTAAACTTTTTAAGCTGAGGCAGGAATGACATCCTCTGCTATGCCTTTTTTCAGATCGTGTCTATGTAGGAGGTCCACTTCATAATCTTGTGGATCCCAGGAGTCTCAGAGAGTCCATTGTAGAGACTGTACTGGTCAGAATGGTGCAGGGGGGGGGACTTTATCCACTGTCATCTTCAGAGAACCAGCTGTTACACCTCCTTTATGGAAGTAGTCTCATTGCCGTCCTGGATAAGGCAGATGTCAATGGTGTTGTCTGCGAACTTCAAGAGTCTCACAGAAGGGTTCCCTGAGGAGCAGTCATTGGTGTAGAGGGAGAAGAACAATCGGTAGAGAACACACCTCTGGGCGGTGCCACTGCTGCTTGTTCGGCCTTACCTGCTGCCTCCTGTCAGTCAGGAAGTTGGGAATCCACTGACAGGTTGAGGCTGGCATTGTGAGCTGGGTGAGTTTACGGTGCAAGATATCCAAGATGATGGTATTAAATGCGGAGCTGAAGTCCACGAACAGCATCCTAGCATAGGTCTCTGGGGAGTCGAGATGATGCAGGATGTGGTTCAGTCCCCTATTGACTGCATCCTCCACCGACCTGTTTGCCTGATAGGCAAACTGCAGGGGGTCCAACTGGGGGACTGTGATGTCCTTCAGATGACTCAACACCAGTCTTCTGAAGGACTTCATGATTACAGACATCAGGCCTACGGGTCTATATTCTTAGAGTCCTGTGGTGCGATGGCTAGCTTATGTTACCATTAGTGGTTTAACAGAACACATTTGTTTGACAATTGTCTATATTTTTCACAATGACAAAGTTTATGTAATAAAAAAAATTTAGCGGCCCGACTATAACTATTGGTGTTTACGGCTGTCACTCACCCGGTCTCGTCAACACGTACTCGAGGAAGCGCTTGCACGTATACAAAAGTAATCCAAGAGAAGAAACGAACAATTTGCAGTCAAGTTGTTATGATAGAATATATAGTCAATGTCAGCTAACGCTAGCTATCCAAAACGCTATTATTAGCAAACAACACCTAAAGCTAATGTGTGTGTATGAGTTACGTATGTACGTAATTACGTCAGTGCGTAGGAGAAGCCGTGAGAGGGCAGAATATACTGTGTAAAATACATTGGAAGGTTGGGGCCCTCCAGACGGTTGTGTAAATGTTGCAAACAATCCCTCTAGCACAGGGGTTGGCAACCCGCGGCTCCGGAGCTGCATGCGGCTCTTTGATCACTCTGATGCGGCTCAGCTGCATACTTGCCAGCCCCCCCTCGATTTTCCCGGGTGACTTCCGGATTTCAGTGCCTCTCGCAGAAAACTACCGGGATTAATATTCTCCGATTTTCACCCTTACATTAATAATAAGGGCGTGCCATGATGGTACAGCATTTAGCGCCCTCTACAATCTGTATAAACAGCGTGCCAGCCAAACCTCTTGTTATTTGCATCTTCTGCTTGCACACGTAAGTGACAGCAAGACATACTTGGTCAACAGCCACACAGGTTACACTGACGGTGGCCATATAAAACAACTTTAACACTCTTACTAATAATGCGCCACACTTTGAACCAAAACCAAACAAGAATGACAAACACATTTCGGTAGAACATCTGCACCGTAACACAACATAAACACAACAGAACAAATACCCAGAATCCCATGCAGCCCTGACTCTTCCGGGCTACATTATACACCCCTGCTACCACCAAACCCCGTCCCCACCCCAACCCTGCTCCCTCACACATCAACTCCCCCCCCTCTGTGCGTCGGTTGAGGTGGGCGGGGTTTGGTAGTGGGGGTGTATAATGTAGCCCGCAAGAGTCAGGGCTGCATGGGATTCTGGGTATTTGTTCTGTTATGTTTATGTTGTGTTATGGTGCAGATGTTCTCCAGAAATGTGTTTGTCATTCTTGTTTGGTGTGGGTTTCACAGTGTGTCGCATATTTTTAGTAAGAGTGTTAAAGTTTTTTATACCGCCACCGTCAGTGTAACATGTGTGGTTGTTGAACAAGTATGCCTTGCTGTCACTTACGTGAGCAAGCAGAAGCCTCATACAACTGTGGTTGAGCCGGCAATCTGGTTGTAATGGGTGCTAAATGCTGTACCATCACGGCAAGTTTGAAAGAATAGTTTCCCTGGAATTCGTAGTCTGCCGGAAAATTTGGGCAGGTTGACAAGTATGACGCTGTCAATCGCCATACATATAAAACCTGCGGGCCGCACTAACATTCAATTTTCATATTAGGGTGTGGGCCGCGTGTCTGAGACCCTTGGTTTATACATAGCACAAAGCAAAAAAAAAACTTTATATGCAGTGTTATTTCATTTTAAATTTCAAAAGATTTTTGTGGCTCCCATTGTTTTCTTTAATTTGTGAAACTGGTCAAAATGGCTCTTTGACTGGTAAAGGTTGCCGACCCCTGCTCTAGCAAAATAAAAAAACAGATCATAAATATGCAGTTTCAAGGTAAGACTGCAGAAAAAACTAAAACAGTGTTGTGTTAAATCCTGCGTTAACATATATATATATATATATATATATATATATATATATATATATATATATATATATATATATATATATATATATATATATATTAAAAATAAAATAAAATAAAAATATATATATATATATATATGGCCCTGCGATGAGGTAGCGACTTGTCCAGGGTGTACCCCGCCTTCCGCCCGATTGTAGCTGAGATAGGCTCCAGCGCCCCCCGCGACCCCAAAAGGGAATAAGCGGTAGAAAATGGATGGATGGATATATATATAGATTCATAACCAAATTGATCCGTAATCATGACGAACAATACAACGACGCTCTGTTTTTCCCCCTACAGGCCAGTCCGTGACACTTCTCCTTTTTTTCCTTTCCGCTGACTGGTGATTCGAACTTTTGAGATATCAAATATAAAATGATATCCGGCCGTTTTGTAGATCTACTTACTGCTCTTCGACATTAAAAAAGAAAAACGCTTCGTTTTTCTAGGTTATTTATGTTTTCCCAAAAGGAAATTCAGATAAACCAATTGTTTTTTTTGCTTTTCAGTTCCCATTCATGAAACACAAATTCAATGACCAAATCATACACTGACCAAATTGCTAAGAGTCCATTTAACAAATCCTGCACGTCTGGCTAGTGTGATCTCACCCATGCTTAAGTCCAAAACGGTGGGTCAGGTCACAGGAAGATTGATCCTACGCGTGCACAACGTAGTAAAGTCTGTAAAATGACTGCCACGTGGCTCTTTGCCACTACTTATTGATAACCACCACATTTGATATTGCAAACAAATGGAAAGTCAAAACAAGTCAATTTGTGTGCGTAATAAAGACATGTCAGTTAATAACACTTTTTACGAATGCCACCTTGCACAACAGAAATAATCAGACCACCAGAACACCGGAAAAAATGCCAAAAGTCAGGGAAATTACAGACAGTAATCACTCGTTTGTCGCTGTTAATTGGTTCCAAACATGGCCGTGATAAATTAATTTCCACCAAGTAGTAATCACTCATTATAAATCAAATATTTCTATAACTAAAGCATAAACTGTAAACAGCCCTCAAAATTAGTTTTTCAACATTTTGAGACTACTTTAGACAAGAAACCACACATTTATATTCTTTTAAACAAATATAGTAATGCTGCCTCAGTCTGAGCCAATCAGTGGCAGTGGTATAATTTACTGTCTAATACTACTGTAGTACTGTTTATACTACAGTATTGGCCAAACAGCTAAATTTTTGTTTCAGCTGACCACAGAACTTTCCTCCAGAAGGTCTTATCTTTGTCCATGTGATGTCAGATGAAACAAAAATTGAGCTGTTTGGCCACAATACCCAGCAATATGTTAGAAGGAGAAAAGGTGAGGCCTTTAATCCCAGGAACATCATTCCTACCGTCAAGCATGGTGGTGGTAGTATTATGCTCTGGGTCTATTTTGCTACCAATGGAACTGGTGCTTTACAGAGAGTAAATGGGACAATGAAAAAGGAGGATTACTTCCAAATTCTTTAGGACAACCTAAAATCATCAGCCCGGAGGTTGGGTCTTGGGCGCAGTTGGGTGTTCCAACAGGACAATGACCCCAAACACATGTCAAAAGTGGTAAAGGAATGGCTAAATCAGGCTAGAATGAAGGTTTTGGAATGGCCTTCCCAAAGTCCTGACTTAAACGTGTGGACAATGCTGAAGAAACAAGTTAATGTCAGAAAACCAACAAATTTAGCTGAACTGCACCAATTTTGTCAAGAGGAGTGGTCAAAAATTAACCAGAAGCTTGTGGATGGCTACCAAAAGCGCCTTATTGCAGTGAAACTTGCCAAGGGACATGTAAGCAAATATAAACATTGCTGTATGTATACTTTTGACCCAGCAGATCTGGTCACATTTTCAGTAGACCCATAATAAATTCATAAAAGAACCAAACTTCATGAATGTTTTTTGTGACTAACAAGTATGTGCTCCAATCACTCTATCACAAAAAAATAAGAGTTGTAGAAATGATTGGAAACTCAAGACAGCCATGACATTATATTCTTTACAAGTGTATGTAACTTTTGACCACGACTGTATATAATATTTGAAGTGCGATGTTGATGGGGAACGACTGTAATACAGAGGTGGACGCTGGATGACACAGACAAAAGGGCTGAGGGGTAAGCTACTGTATCTGGGTCATTACAGTAAAAAGTGCCCTCTGTTGGATTGTACAGTAGTTCAGTCATACCCTTTTATTGCTTAAAACCTACAGTAGGCTAAGCAATGTTAATTATTTCCACAATGTTTAATATTCAAGAAGCAAACTGAATATCTGACTTCACCTTTTCCCTCAACTCACTGTTGTACGGAATGTAAGTTTGTTGTTTCTGGATTTTAGTCGTGTTCAAGCAGCAGTGCAGTCATGGTGAAACTGGGAACTAATCTGGCTGATAAGATGGAGAAACAGCCATCTGCAGATGATGGCTTTGATAACATCCCCCTCATCACACCCCTGGAGGTCAGCCAGCTCCAGCAGTCATTTGCAGACAAGGTACAGTAAGTATGATCTGTGAGGGCTGTTTTTTTGTGCTGGTAAAGTTGCACACAGACCATGCCATGCTGTCTATCAACCTTTCAAAAAAAATTACCGTATTTTTCGGACTATAAGTTGCAGTTTTTTTCATAGTTTGGCCGGGCTCCAGTGCGATTTATATATGTTTTTTTCCTTCTTTATTATGCATTTTCGGCAGGTGCGACTTACACTCCGGTGCGACTTATACTCCGAAAAATACGGTACCAGATTACTTTCTGCTCCTCTAGCTGCTTCCTTCTCTTAGTTGATATACTATGTGTACTACAAAGAATTGACATTGCATGTTTTGTTTTGCCACAGGTCATCGTGAAGACGTCCACTCATTACCAACAACAGCAGCAGAAGAAGAAGAAGAGCAAGTTGTTTATGCCCAACATTAACAAGCTGAACATCAGCCTGTACAAAGATGTCTCAGACAGAGCCAAGGTACATACATTATTTTAATGTACTCTATTGTCTTTTTAGTATCCTGTGAACTAAATGCTACTTAATTACCTTGTTCTGAAACGCAGCAGAAAAAGGTAGAATATGAACAATATTCAGATTTTTTTTTTTTTACTAGAAACTAAGGTTTCAGGGGCACTAAAAACAACTACATGAACTATAAGTACATTGTCATGCGTCTTGTAATCATGTTGTAGAGGTTGTTGTTGGCTTTTTTTTTTTTTTTTATGTTGTAACATCTGCATGCTTTGATTGGAGTACAAACCATTAAGAGACTTTGCCACACATGTACTGTTTAAAAAAAAAAAAATCATAGTGAAGTTAATGTGATTTTTTTTTTTTTTGGAAATAAGGTAGGAAAGTACCCATTGCAACAAAAATCAAAAAATTGAACTATTATTTTTGTATTTTTTTTTACTTTTTTGCCAAAAAGTTCCATGTTCAAAAAATAACTCTACTCGTTTTCAATACACACAGTTGTTATTTTTTATTTTTGATCAGAATTAACTGATCATAAATTAAGCATCTCTATGGGGAGTTTAATTATATCCCCAGAACCTCAAATGTTAAGTTAACTGGAGACTGTAAAGCAGTGGTCTCTAACAGGTAGCTCGTCATCTGTTTTTGAGTAGCTTACTAAAGGATGAAAAATGATTTGCTTCAATTCTTAGTACTTTTATAACTGTTTAATCTACACATTGTATTTTAATGACTGACAAATCATCGCAAAATACTGTAGCATAAAAACATTGACTGATTGTTAAAAGTTGAAGACTCCTACTCTAAATTGTCACTAAGTGTGAGTGTGAATGATTGTTTGTTTATATGTGTCATGTGATTGACTGGCGACAGTGTTTTCTCTAAATTGTCTGATAAGATTAGAAATATAGTAAATATGTACGGTGGAACCTCGATTTACATAACCCTCATTATACAAACTTTTTAAGTTGCGAACACCAGACCGAATAAAAATATGCTTTGTTGTGCGGACGTTGTATCATTTTACTATGTTTTATCCACCCATTGTATGCCTGGCAGCGCAGCCATGTTGTGCCTGCTAGTGTATGATCACGCTCTAGTGCTCATTCAGTCAGCAGAGCAGTGCTATCATTTGCAACTGTGCTAATTGGTACTTTGTGTTTTTTAGCCTTTTTACATTTTTTTTTTAGTTTTGCTAGCTCAATATGAGTCCAAATAAAGCAAAGGATCAAACGACGTGTGGTTTGAAATATTCAGGAATTATCCACAGCGTTGTCGACACTTCCTCCCCTTTTCTTCTGCTGCACACCAAGAAAATTGACCAACAAGGCAAATTACATTTTATTTTTTATTCCTAATCTGTTTAAAGTTAAGGAGTTTTGTGCACCACAAGACTAGTGACAGTGTGTCAGCAGGACAGCTACAAATGAGAACAGTTCATCTAGTTGTTGTTTTGGCTTTGTTATTAGACAGAAACTTGATCCATCGCTCCCATGTTATGTTGGTTTGATATACAGTATACATTGCGCTTTATTTTGTATACAAATATTTCCTAAATTATGGACTTATTTTGAGGCTGGAACCCATTATTTCCATTGTTTCTTATGGAGAAATTTGCTTCAATATACAATTTCTTTTTTTTGAACCCTGTTCAAGAACCAATTAAACCCGTAAATCGAGGTTCCACTGTATCAGTAATATCTCCAACAACACTTACTGGCTTTTGCCACTTTCTTGTCATTTCCTGACAGATGCCCATTCACTAAATGAGAAAGAAGTCACTATTAAATGTGTTCGGGTTCTGCTTGACTTTAGGTTTCTACTGTGCATCCTTTAAGTATTTTGTGTGTGTTCCTCAGATTACAGGACTGATTCTGATCATGTTGGCCTTCCTGACCAGCTTGCTCCTCCTGTTGATGTACAAAGCAATGTGGTACAACCGCCTTACCTGCCCAGAGGGGTTCATCCTTCAGGTACACACAGAAGTAGTTTAATAAGTCACCAACTGCAGAGCAGACTTTATAGCGGCACAACAAACTCGCAGGGTTCCCACAGTGTCTCCAATGCGACTCATCTGGCATTTTTTTTCCCGACACACCCTCACATCAGTCACTTGAGTAGAATTTTCTCAACACTGGCGCTGGAAAGTCATTATCCACTAACAACACCTCGGGGGCGTCGTGTACCAAGGCAGCCCCGCCACGCATGTTAGTTAAAGAACCTGTTTCGCAGGAGAAAATGAGAGGGAGGGGTGGGAGAGGTAGAGTGTAGTTTCTGGTCAGGCGTCAGCCGGGATGCCCGCCTGTGAATCGGAGGGGTCTTTAATTAGGGCTGAGCGTGACTAAACTGTGATTAAAGGCTTAACTGTGAGGGGGCAGCAAGGAAGGAGGGAAGGGGAACCTTTGAAGATTTTGCCGGATACAGTTGCTTTTCGCATTTTTCTGCATCTAATGCGTCGCTGGAGACATGAAAAGAAGGCAGAAGACGGGGGATAGTTGTCAGCACTGTGCTTTTCAGATAATGGGATAGCAACTTATAAGAGGTTTGATAAAAGATGCTCCAAAAAGACACGAACCGTAGCTTTCTTCCCTACATGTAAATAGCAAATATGAAGTCAAATTAATTGTTTTTCGTTTTTGAAAATAACACCCTCACTACATGCATTTTCTAATAGTAATGACACACAATATAATTACAGTTTTGCAGCAGCACACCACTGTGTAGCCCATAGGATTTTTATAAAACTAGACATTTATGACCAATATTTTAATTATGTTAACTCACCTTACGTACTGTAGTTTTCAACACTTTTTATGTACAACACTGTATAACGACAATATAAGGACCCATTAAAGTCCATTGTTTCCTAAAGGCTAACTGCACTTTTTTGCTTAAAGAGGAACATTATCACCAGACCTATGTAAGCGTCAATATATACCTTGATGTTGCAGAAAAAAGACCATATATTTTTTTAACCGATTTCCGAACTCTAAATGGGTGAATTTTGGCGAATTAAACGCCTTTCTATTATTCGCTCTTGGAGCGATGACGTCACATCGGGAAGCAATCCGCCATTTTCTCAAACACATTACAAACACCGAGTCAAATCAGCTCTGTTATTTTCCGTTTTTTCGACTGTTTTCCGTACCTTGGAGACATCATGCCTCGTCGGTGTGTTGTCGGAGGGTGTAACAACACGAACAGGGACGGATTCAAGTTGCACCAGTGGCCCAAAGATGCGAAAGTGGCAAGAAATTGGACGTTTGTTCCGCACACTTTACCGACAAAAGCTCTGCTACGACAGAGATGGCAAGAATGTGTGGATATCCTGCGACACTCAAAGCCGATGCATTTCCAACGATAAAGTCAAAGAAATCTGCCGCCAGACCTCCAGGAAAAGAGAGCGGATGAGGGTATGTCTACAGAATATATTAATTGATGAAAACAGGGCTGTCTGCACTCTCAAAGTGCATGTTGTTGCCAAATGTATTTCATATGCTGTAAACCTAGTTCATAGTTGTTAGTTTCCTTTAATGCCAAACAAACACATACCAATCGTTGGTTAGAAGGCGATCGCCGAATTCGTCCTCGCTTTCTCCCGTGTCGCTGGCTGTCGTGTCGTTTTCGTCGGTTTGGCTTGCATACGGTTCAAACCGATATGGCTCAATAGCTTCAGTTTCTTCTTCAATTTCGTTTTCGCTACCTGCCTCCACACTACAACCATCCGTTTCAATACATTCGTAATCTGTTGAATCGCTTAAGCCGCTGAAATCCGAGTCTGAATCCGAGCTAATGTCGCTATAACTTGCTGTTCTAGCCGCCATGTTTATGTGACGTCACAGGAAAATGGACGGGTGTATATAACGATGGTTAAAATCAGGCACTTTGAAGCTTTTTTTAGGGATATTGCGTGATGGGTAAAATTTTGAAAAAAAACTTCGAAAAATAAAATAAGCCACTGTGAACTGATTTTTAATGGTTTTAACCCTTCTGAAATTGTGATAATGTTCCCCTTTAATGTCTGTAAGCAAAATGTTGCACAATCACAAGAAATCTTTTTTTTTAATTAAAATATACACAACCAACAAATAAACAAAATGGCTCAATAAAGTAATGTTAACCAAAATTATCATGGGTATTTTTATTATCGTGGTATTGTTAAATGTGCTCAAAAAGTAATTATTCACTCACTTAAATTGTATTAAGTTGTATAGGTTGATTGGCAACACTAAACGGTCCCTAGTGTGTGAATGTGAATGTTGTCTGTCTGTCTGTGTTGGCCCTGAGATGAGGTGGCGACTTGTCCAGGGTGTACCCCGCCTTCCGCCCGAGTGCAGCTGGGATAGGCTCCAGCACCCCCCGCGACCCCGAGAGGGACAAGCGGTAGAAAAATGGATGGATGGATGAAAGTTGTATTTTTTTTTCTAACTAAAATAAATAGACACAACATACTTTCTTGACAGAGGAAACCTCAAATATTGTTCTGGCTTCATAAAAGCCATAGCCTTATTATTTGTGTGTTTAAATATGTTTATCTTCTTCCATTCTAAATTCTAAAGTGTAATTAGTTGTTTCACTTCTGGTTTGTGTGACATCACGCGAGGTTACTTACTGGGGAAGGGACGTCCGTCTGTTTCAACTCGAAACTGTCGAGGTTTATCGATAACTTTGTGCAAAAAAAACTGCACATCCTTTGTTTAACGAGAATACTGTAGTTCAGTTGTTTAAACACTAATGTGTTGGTGTAAGTTTAGATTGGGGAATGACGTTTTAAAGTGCAGTTAAGAATGACGGTTCTTTGATCATTTAAATGTTTTATGGTAACTAGGGATGATGTTTGATAAGAAATTATCGAGTTGGAGCCTATTATCGAATCCTCTTATCGAACCGATTCCTTATCGATTCTCTTATCGAATCCAGATAGGTTGTTGTATATGGAAAAAAACACAATATTTGGTTTAAAAAAAAAAAACACTTTTAATTTATAAGAAAAAAAATAAAAATAAATAAATAAATATTGACTGTTACCCCCCTAAAAAAAAATAAATAAAAAAAATATTGACTGTTGTTACCCAAAGTATATTAAGTGGGATTTTTCAGAAAAACAAATATATACAGTAACACAAAAACAACCTGTCTCTGTGATCACTATAGGTGTATAAATAATAATATAGTGTTAAATAAAATCAGTCCCTTGGGCACAAAACTGAAAATAATACAGCTCTCCAAAAAGTTGCTGCTATTGGAACATACTAACTACAAATACAGGCAGACAGCTAACAAACAATCCAAGACGTCTAATAAAGTTCCACAGCAGATTAATCCATTTAGGCTCTTTATTGTTGTTGCTCTTGCTTTGTCTTTTCCTATCTTTACTTTTGTCTTGCACTGGACTGTTATTATTTTATTTTTTTTAAACTGAAATACACACAATGACAAATGTATAAGCTATGTGATTCAATTAACATACTCAAATTTAATACGCAATATGTAAATATTAGCTTCACACAAATATACAGTACTATCATCAAACAAATACTTCTGAGTGTTGAAACTATTTCGATGGTGGAAATATACGACTGGCAGCCATTTTAAGTCCTCAAATCATCCATTGAAACAGTGCACAAAAATAGTTTTTCAATAAACATCTTAGTTTTAAATTTAACCACTTTCCACCTTAATATTGAGTTACAAAAACAAGTTAAACAGTTTACTTACAGACTTATCTTTTCCAAGGCTTGTAAGAGCTAACACAACTTGTCTACTTCTCATGAACTGAACTGACTCGCCAACCCGGAAGTGGCCAGACTAATGACGCGTAGTATTTTCATATCGCCACAAGGTGTCAGTAAGAGTCTACAATCAAATGGGCATAACATTGCCCATTTGGGATTCGTTCCCAGGCATTCGAATAAAGAACTAACTCTTTTTCTTTACTATAGTGGTCTCGCTAACAGGTACCGGTTCTCAAAAAGGGATTTGAGTCCGAGGACTCGGTTCTTTTCTTATCGAACAACCGGGAAAATCGGTTTCGAGCATCATCCCTAAAGGTAACACTAACCGTCGGGAGTTTTAAAGCAGTTATCATTATTACCGCATATTTATAGTACAAAGGCCCGCAGCCGCATGAACCGATGTGCGAACACGCACATTAAAAACCCGAACTTCGATACGAACGTAAGAACTGCTGCCCCGCCTGGCCTCACAGAATCCAAAACACTTGCTGAAGGAGAAGATGATTCACCCCATTCTTTTCATTCCGCTGGGGCACAAGTCCGCACAGCTGATGAAACCGATGAAAAGCGTGAATGCTCTTGAAGCATGCATATAGCGATTTATCGACGCTGGAAAACTTAGCGACTTAATTTTCATTTATCATTGGTTAATTGACTTATCAAATATCGGTCCAGGCCTATGGGAAGAGCCCTTCGATCTTCTAGCTGTCCATAGCATTTCTACTCATAGGGATTCTTCATTTATCACTCCAAGCAATGTTTGGAAGTTTTACAGTATAACTAAAACAAGTTTTACTTACTAAACAGTCCCATGTGTGATGTCTGTAGGAGTGTTTTCATACATATTTGTACGTAAAAGCTAGCGTCGTATCAGCTAATATGCGAACACATTTACGAGTGTTAACTTACAATATAATTATTTTTGTATTGTTTTAGTTTCGTAAATTCACCAAAATGTCACCGTGGACTTATTGAGTCTGTTTAGCTGATTGGAGAGCTAGCTTCTGCAGCTAGTGGGTCCATGATGATGACTTCTGTTTTGTTTGATCAGCCGTTTTACTGCCGTGTTAAGTATGTAAATAAACATTTACAAGATGTTTCTGTGTAAATAACTAATTTTACAGTGTATCTGCAGCTCATAGTCCGGTGTGGCTAATATATAGAAAAAAAGTATATTTAAAAAACAAAATACAAAGCAAAGCTGGTCCTTTGATGCTTAGAGAGATGATGTTTTTGTGCAATAGGCTGACATTTTACCTGATTTGCTGCTTTTTTGCTCAATTTTAGAGGCACATTTTTCCTGAGGCACATTCCACTGTTCTTTTATCAATGGCAGTTAGACAAACAAACTTGAATTTCTTGCATTCAGTTTCACAAACTTTTTTTTTCACACAAGAAAACAAAATCCATCATGTCTTGGGTGTGACTTTGCGCTTCACACGGTTCTTTCTCTGGGAACAGCAGAGGCACTGCACCCCGACCGCTCTGGAATTGTTCCCCGCCGAGCAGCCGAACCCACCTGATGTCCAAGGCGGCAACAACTCCGGGCTGTACACCGCCCTCAGCCGCCTCAACCAGGTGAAAAGGGCGGGGCCTGAGCTGCCATGGTTACCCGTCATCCGAGCGCTGAAGGAGACGGACAGAACCCAAGAAGAGAGCCATCAGCAAGCCAAAAGTGAACGAGCAGGAGATGAGTGAGGAGATGACAATCATTTGCTTGATTTCATGTATGTTAGTCAGTCATACTTCAGTGCAGCCCATGATCAATCATGTGTGTACAAACCCCGTTTCCATATGAGTTGAATGATTTGCAAATCCTTTTCAGCCCATATTCAATTGAATGCACTACAAAGACAAGATATTTGATGTTCAAACTCATAAACTTTATTTTTGTTTTGCAAAAAATAATTAACTTAGAATTTCATGGCTGCAACACGTGCCAAAGTAGTTGGGAAACCCCCATACCATCACAGATGCTGGCTTTTCAACTTTGCGCCTATAACAATCCGGATGGTTCTTTTCCTCTTTAGTCCGGAGGACACGACGTCCACAGTTTCCAAAAACAATTTGAAATGTGGACTCGTCAGACCACAGAACACTTTTTCACTTTGTATCAGTCCATCTTAGATGAGCTCAGACCCAGCGAAGCCGACGCCGTTTCTGGGTGTTGTTGATAAACGGTTTTCGTCTTGCATAGGAGAGTTTTAACTTGAACTTACAGATGTAGCGACCAATTGTAGTTACTGACAGTGGGTTTCTGAAGTGTTCCTGAGCCCATGTGGGGATATCCTTTACACACTGATGTCGCTTGTTGATGCAGTACAGCCTGAGGGATCGAAGGTCACGGGCTTAGCTGCTTACGTGCAGTGATTTCTCCAGATTCTCTGAACCCTTTGATGATATTACGGACCGTAGATGGTGAAATCCTTAAATTCCTTGCAATAGCTGGTTGAGAAAAGTTTTTCTTAAACTGTTCAACAATTTGCTCACGCATTTGTTCACAAAGTGGTGACCCTCGCCCCATCCTTGTTTGTGAATGTCTGAGCATTTCATGGAATCTACTTTTATACCCAATCATGGCACCACCCACCTGTTCCCAATTTGACTGTTCACCTGTGGGATGTTCCAAATAAGTGTTTGATGAGCATTCCTCAACTTTATCAGTATTTATTGCCACCTTTCCCAACTTCTTTGTCACGTGTTGCTGGCATCAAATTCTAAAGTTAATGATTATTTGCAAAAAAAAAAAAAAGTTTAACAGTTTGAACATCAAATATGTTGTCTTTGTAGCATATTCAACTGAATATGGGTTGAAAATGATTTGCAAATCATTGTATTCTGTTTGTATTAACATCTAACACAATTTCCCAACTCATATGGAAACGGGGTTTGTATGACAGCGGCTGTGGCCTAAAAGCAAGAATGGTAATAAAGCGTTGGAAGATGTAACTTGCCGTTTTTTAGTGAGTCGTGACTAAACTGCGTTTACACCACACAGTATTGTGTGTGTGCGCGTGCACATTTGTGTAAAGCAGTGGTTCTCAAACCTCAGAAAACACTTGGCTCTCCAAGTACCACCATTTTAACCAACATTAAAATACAGTAGCTTAGTAGGCCTAAGTATTCATCAAAAACAGTTTTTTTTTAAAACAAGCATATTCAATATTTTTGGCCACTGTAACATTACACACCGTTTGAACAGTACCACTGTATATAGGACAATAAAACAATGTACATTCATAAAGGTTTTTTTTTTGGCGTACGACAGTTGAGAATCACTGGTGTACAGTATGTGTGTGGGTACTCATTATTTGCTCTTACCGCTACCATTAAAGCTTGAAAATATATCTTGCAACCTCTTGTTCAAAATATATATTGTGAGTGTGAAAACTGGCCCCGACAAGAATTGTCCAAGTTATTGTAAATGCACTGACTGTAACACTATTTGGACAAATGTGAATGTATATTCCACTGTGGTGTTTTAGTTTTTATAGCATTAACATACTATATGTATGTTAAAGTAAGCAAATCTAGCATTGGCTATTAATAAAATACCATTACCATCTTATTTATTTGAACTGGTGGTTATGTCTTTTGTGTAGGAAGAGTGTGAAATCACAGCACAGCTTGTCCTTTCATCATTTCCATCACTTCCATCTGCTCTGATGTCACCGTCTCAACACGAATAAAGGTGTGGACTTCTTCAAGTATGTTTTCTTCACTTAAGCTCCTCTCGAATGATTCTTCGATCTCCTTAAAGACACACCTGTGTCGCTCTCACTCCATACTGATATGCCTTCATCCTAATCCTTATTCAATGTTTTGAAAGTGTGTGAGGCTATTAACCTGTTAATGCCAAGGGTGTCATTACAACATTAGCCTTTATTTAAGACCCTTATCCGATATTGGAGGCATAATCTGTATGCTGTTGGCCCTGGCATTAAAGTAAAAAAAATTGCCAGAGGAAAAATCATGTAATCATAGTATCGACTCGATACGCTCTTGTGCTTGGTATCATTACTGTGGATGTCAGGTGTAGATCCACCTATGGCATTTGTTTACATCCAGGCGCGCTAGCTTTTGTTAGCAGTGACGACGGTGAGCTATTGTATCCTCCTACAGTGGGTAGTGAAGCATGTTGAGCTATTCCTCGTCCTGCAGGGATGATACTTGTAAGAAACTTTGATCAATCAATCAATCAATGTTTATTTATATAGCCCTAAATCACAAGTGTCTCAAAGGGCTGCACAAGCCACAACGACATCCTCGGTACAAAGCCCACATAAGGGCAAGGAAAAACTCACCCCAGTGGGACGTCGATGTGAATGACTATGAGAAACCTTGGAGAGGACCGCATATGTGGGTAACCCCCCCCCCCCTCTAGGGGAGACCGAAAGCAATGGATGTCGAGTGGGTCTGACATAATATTGTGAGAGTCCAGTCCATAGTGGATCCAACATAATAGTAAGAGTCCAGTCCATAGTGGGGCCAGCAGGACACCATCCCGAGCGGAGACGGGTCAGCAGTATTGCTGTATTGGGGAATTTAAAGGGCCGACGATTTTGCACGTTTTGCCAAAAATTCCTAAAATCCAACAAGGGGGTGTCACGTAAATGCCACCAGCTCCATTTAGTTTCTTTCTAGTACAAACACATCTGTCGGCCTCCCCAGAAGAAGCCCCCAATGCTGTGCCAACGCTCATTTTGTTGTTAAAACTCAAAAAGTAGATCAACATTTCATTGAAAAATGTGTTTATCTGTACTATGATGGACTGTGGCCGTGCCTAAAGCTAATGCTTCTTAATTTGATTACATGCTAGAGTATAATTTTAATGTTATAATTCTATTGCATGATTTTTGTATATCTTTAATTTAGGTAGCCAGGGACTGCAGAATTAGCTATTTAGCTATAATCTGGTGCAGAACATATCTGTCTTTGAGCTTAATGTCTCTGTGCATTGTCCCTTCAAATAAAGACTAAAAAAAAAAAAAATTGTTAAACCAGGACCGTATCTAAACATTTGCAACTATCACATGACTTACTCAGTGGCTTAGTGGTTAGAGTGTCCGCCCCATACTTGCCAACCCTCCCGAATTTTCCGGGAGACTCCCGAAATTCAGCGCCTCACCGGAAAACCTCCCGGGACAAATATTCTCCCGAAAATCTCCCGATTTTCAGCCGGAGCTGGAGGCCACGCCCCCTCCAGCTCCATGCGGACCTGAGTGAGGACAGCCTTTTTTCACTACAGGAGGACAACAGGGTGACAATAACTAAATCATCCAGACTAGAGATAAATTCTATTATTATGTTTATCTTACCTAAAAATAAATATACTTATTAATTTAAAAAAAAAAACTAAATACATTTTTACTATATTTTGCTAAAAACATCAAAATTAATTGTATTTGTATTTGTATTTTTTCTGACTCCTTATTACATCCAGCCATAGAATTATACCGGTACATTAAAATAAACATATTTGAAATAATTAATTTTAAATTATCATAATAATTCATTTAAAATGACCATATTTATTTATTAAAATAATTGCTTGTTTATCAACAACTTTAGCATTTTATTCATTACATTTTGAAGCTCTCAGAAGCCAAGTTATGTTATATTCATGTTATATTTATGCAAGTTTGAAGTATCAATTATCTAAACACAGTTTTGTTTGCATATTTTCAGGAGATATATATATATATATATATACGTATATATATATATATATATATATACATACGTATATACATATATATATATATATATATATACGTATATATATATATATATATATGAAATACTTGACTTGGTGAATTCTAGCTGTCAATATACTCCTCCCCTCTTAACCACGCCCCGCCCCACCCCCAAACACCCCCCCCAGGTCTCAAGGTTGGCAAGTATGGTCCGCCCTGAGATCTGTAGATTGTGAGTTCAAACCCCAGCCGAGTCATACCAAAGACTATAAAAATGGGACCCATTGGCTCCCTGCTTGGCACGCAGCATCTAAAGTTGGAATTGGGGGTTAAATCACCAAAAATTATTCCCGGGCGTGGCCACAGCTGCTGCCCACTGCTCCCCTCACCTCCCAGGGGGTGAACAAGGGTGAGAATAATTTCGCCACACCTAGTGTGTGTGTGACAATCATTGGTACTTTAACTTTAACTTAAGCCTCGCTCTGTTTGGTAACACTTGCGTCTCAACTTGGACATGTTCATGCTTTGATTGCACACATTGACACACAAGTAATGATAATTTTTAGGGGTTGAAATCATAAATCCACTCACGAGTCGTTCCAGATTATTACAATGAGAATTCGATTCAACACGATGATAATAAAATGTTATTGGTATGAAAATTATATTTAGACATTTTCAAAACAGGTAAGAGGTTACAAAAGCTCCCCCTAATAAGTAATAAACATAGGAGGCTGTGTGTAACGTTCTGGTCGCGTTGACAAAGGTCGTATTTACTAAGATGCAATGGACGAGCAGGAGGCGATGTGCAGGTAAGTATATTTAATCCTTTAGAGCAGTGGTTCTTAACCTTGTTGGAGGTACCGAACCCCACCAGTTTCATATGCGCATTCACCGAACCCTTCTTTAGTGAAAAATAAAATGTATTTTTTTCAAATTCAAGACAAAGTTATATGTTGTTGGTAACACTTTAATATGGGGAACATATTCTAAGTAACAAAGAATTTAGAGTTATTTGGTTAGGGTTAGGGTTAGAGGGTTAGGGCCAGGGTTAGAGGGTTAGGGTTATAATAAGGCCATGCCGAATAAGGCATTAATAAGTACTTAATAATGACTAGTTAAGAGCTAATATGTTACTAATTTGCATGTTAATAAGCAACTAATTAACGGTGAATATGTTCCCCATACTAAAGTGTTACCATGTTTTTTTTACTGGTGCACAAAATGAACCGTGCATGAACATCACCTTGTTCAAAGAACAAAACCAACACAGTGCATAAACTCACAACAAATTACACACCTGCAAATCAGTCTGACTTCTGCTGTTGCCGTATCCGTAATACGCCGATAGGGAGAAGTTTTTATTTACACGATGAGTCGGGTGTGTTTTGACCTCTGCCGAACCCCTGAGCCTGACTCACTGAACCCCTAGGGTTCGATCGAACCGAGGTTAAGAACCACTGGCTTAAACCAAAAACAAACAAAAGGTGAGTGTCTCTAAGAAAAGGCATTGAAGCTTAGGGAAGGCTATGCATAACGAAACTAAAACTGAACTGGCTACAAAGTAAACAAAAACAGAATGCTGGACGACAGCAAAGACTTACTGTGCAGCAAAGACCGCGTCCACAATGTACATCCGAACATGACATGACAATCAACAATTTCCCCACAAAGAAGGATAAAAACAACTGAAATAGTCTTTATTGCTAAAACAAAGTACAAACGTCGATGTCGGAAACAGCGGTAGGCAGCGTGCAGGTAAAAAGGTGTCTAATGCTTAAACCAGTGGTTCTTAACCTTGTTGGGGGTACCAAACCCCACCAGTTTCATATGCGCATTCACCGAACCCTTCTTTAGTGAAAAATAAAATGATGGTTTTTTTTTCAAATTCAAGACAAAGTTATATGTTGTTGGTAACACTTTAATATGGGGAACATATTCTAAGTAACAAAGACTTAATTTAGAGTTATTCGGTTAGGGTTAGGGTTAGAGGGTTAGAGCCAGGGTAAGAGGATTAGGGTTATAATAAGGCCATGAAAAATAAGGCATTAATAAGTACTTAATAATGACTTGTTAAGAGCCAATATGTTACTAATTTCCATGTTAATAAGCAACTAATTAATGGTGAATATGTTCCCCATACTAAAGTGTTACCATGGTTTTTTTTACTGGTGCACAAAATGAATCGTGCATGAACATTACCTTGTTCAAAGAACAAAACCAACACAGTGCATAAACTCACAACAAATTACACACCTGCAAATCAGTCTGACTTCTGCTGTTGCCGTATCCGTAATACGCCGATAGGGAGAAGTTTTTATTTACACAATGAGTCGGATGTTTTTTGACCTCTGCCGATCCCCTGAGCCCGACTCACCGAACCCCTAGAGTTCGATCGAACCCAGGTTAAGAACCACTGGCTTAAACCAAAAACAAACAAAAGGTGAGTGTCCCTAAGAAAAGGCATTGAAGCTTAGGGAAGGCTATGCATAACAAAACTAAAACTGAACTGGCTACAAAGTAAACAAAAACAGAATGCTGGACGACAGCAAAGACTTACTGTGCAGCAAAGACCGCGTCCACAATGTACATCCGAACATGACATGACAATCAACAATTTCCCCACAAAGAAGGATGAAAACAACTGAAATAGTCTTTATTGCTAAAACAAAGTACAAACGTCGATGTCGGAAACAGCGGTAGGCAGCGTGCAGGTAAAAAGGTGTCTAATGCTTAAACCAGTGGTTCTTAACCTTGTTGGGGGTACCGAACCCCACCAGTTTCATATGCGCATTCACCGAACCCTTCTTTAGTGAAAAATAAAATTATATTTTTTTTCAAATTCAAGACAAAGTTATATGTTGTTGGTAACACTTTAATATGGGGAACATATTCTAAGTAACAAAGACTTAATTTAGAGTTCGGTTAGGGTTAGGGTTAGTGCCAGGGTTAGAGGATTAGGGTTATAATAAGGCCATGCCGAATAAGGCATTAATAAGTACTTAATAATGACTTGTTAAGAGCCAATATGTTACTAATTTCCATGTTAATAAGCAACTAATTAATGGTGAATATGTTCCCCATACTAAAGTGTTACCATGTTTTATTACTGGTGCACAAAATGAACCGTGCATGAACATCACCTTGTTCAAAGAACAAAACCAACACAGTGCATAAACTCACAACAAATTACACACCTGCAAATCAGTCTGACTTCTGTTGTTGCCGTATCCGTAATACGCCGATAGGGAGAAGTTTTTATTTACACGATGAGTCGGGCGTGTCTTGACCTCCGCTGAACCCCTGATCCCGACTCACCTACTACTACTACTGGCTTAAACCAAAAACAAACAAAAGGTGAGTGTCCCTAAGAAAAGCCATTGAAACTTAGGGAAGGCTATGCATAACGAAACTAAAACTGAACTGGCTACAAAGTAAACAAAAACAGAATGCTGGACGACAGCAAAGACTTACTGTGCAGCAAAGACCGCGTCCACAATGTACATCCGAACATGACATGACAATCAACAATTTCCCCACAAAGAAGGATAAAAACAACTGAAATAGTCTTTATTGCTAAAACAAAGTACAAACGTCGATGTCGGAAACAGCGGTAGGCAGCGTGCAGGTAAAAAGGTGTCTAATGCTTAAACCAGTGGTTCTTAACCTTGTTGGGGGTATCGAACCCCACCAGTTTCATATGCGCATTCACCGAACCCTTCTTTAGTGAAAAATAAAATGATGTTTTTTTTTCAAATTCAAGACAAAGTTATATGTTGTTGGTAACACTTTAATATGGGGAACATATTCTAAGTAACAAAGACTTAATTTAGAGTTCGGTTAGGGTTAGGGTTAGTGCCAGGGTTAGAGGATTAGGGTTATAATAAGGCCATGCCGAATAAGGCATTAATAAGTACTTAATAATGACTTGTTAAGAGCCAATATGTTACTAATTTCCATGTTAATAAGCAACTAATTAATGGTGAATATGTTCCCCATACTAAAGTGTTACCATGTTTTATTACTGGTGCACAAAATGAACCGTGCATGAACATCACCTTGTTCAAAGAACAAAACCAACACAGTGCATAAACTCACAACAAATTACACACCTGCAAATCAGTCTGACTTCTGTTGTTGCCGTATCCGTAATACGCCGATAGGGAGAAGTTTTTATTTACACGATGAGTCGGGCGTGTCTTGACCTCCGCTGAACCCCTGATCCCGACTCACCTACTACTACTACTGGCTTAAACCAAAAACAAACAAAAGGTGAGTGTCCCTAAGAAAAGCCATTGAAACTTAGGGAAGGCTATGCATAACGAAACTAAAACTGAACTGGCTACAAAGTAAACAAAAACAGAATGCTGGACGACAGCAAAGACTTACTGTGCAGCAAAGACCGCGTCCACAATGTACATCCGAACATGACATGACAATCAACAATTTCCCCACAAAGAAGGATAAAAACAACTGAAATAGTCTTTATTGCTAAAACAAAGTACAAACGTCGATGTCGGAAACAGCGGTAGGCAGCGTGCAGGTAAAAAGGTGTCTAATGCTTAAACCAGTGGTTCTTAACCTTGTTGGGGGTATCGAACCCCACCAGTTTCATATGCGCATTCACCGAACCCTTCTTTAGTGAAAAATAAAATGATGTTTTTTTTTCAAATTCAAGACAAAGTTATATGTTGTTGGTAACACTTTAATATGGGGAACATATTCTAATTAACAAAGACTTCATTTAGAGTTATTCGGTTAGGGTTAGAGGGTTAGTGCCAGGGTTAGAGGATTAGGGTTATAATAAGGCCATGCCGAATAAGGCATTAATAAGTACTTAATAATGACTTGTTAAGAGCCAATATGTTACTAATTTCCATGTTAATAAGCAACTAATTAATGGTGAATATGTTCCCCATACTAAAGTGTTACCATGTTTTATTACTGGTGCACAAAATGAACCGTGCATGAACATCACCTTGTTCAAAGAACAAAACCAACACAGTGCATAAACTCACAACAAATTACACACCTGCAAATCAGTCTGACTTCTGTTGTTGCCGTATCCGTAATACGCCGATAGGGAGAAGTTTTTATTTACACGATGAGTCGGGCGTGTCTTGACCTCCGCTGAACCCCTGATCCCGACTCACCTACTACTACTACTGGCTTAAACCAAAAACAAACAAAAGGTGAGTGTCCCTAAGAAAAGCCATTGAAACTTAGGGAAGGCTATGCATAACGAAACTAAAACTGAACTGGCTACAAAGTAAACAAAAACAGAATGCTGGACGACAGCAAAGACTTACTGTGCAGCAAAGACCGCGTCCACAATGTACATCCGAACATGACATGACAATCAACAATTTCCCCACAAAGAAGGATAAAAACAACTGAAATAGTCTTTATTGCTAAAACAAAGTACAAACGTCGATGTCGGAAACAGCGGTAGGCAGCGTGCAGGTAAAAAGGTGTCTAATGCTTAAACCAGTGGTTCTTAACCTTGTTGGGGGTACCAAACCCCACCAGTTTCATATGCGCATTCACCGAACCCTTCTTTAGTGAAAAATAAAATGATGGTTTTTTTTTCAAATTCAAGACAAAGTTATATGTTGTTGGTAACACTTTAATATGGGGAACATATTCTAAGTAACAAAGACTTAATTTAGAGTTATTCGGTTAGGGTTAGGGTTAGAGGGTTAGAGCCAGGGTAAGAGGATTAGGGTTATAATAAGGCCATGAAAAATAAGGCATTAATAAGTACTTAATAATGACTTGTTAAGAGCCAATATGTTACTAATTTCCATGTTAATAAGCAACTAATTAATGGTGAATATGTTCCCCATACTAAAGTGTTACCATGGTTTTTTTTACTGGTGCACAAAATGAATCGTGCATGAACATTACCTTGTTCAAAGAACAAAACCAACACAGTGCATAAACTCACAACAAATTACACACCTGCAAATCAGTCTGACTTCTGCTGTTGCCGTATCCGTAATACGCCGATAGGGAGAAGTTTTTATTTACACAATGAGTCGGATGTTTTTTGACCTCTGCCGATCCCCTGAGCCCGACTCACCGAACCCCTAGAGTTCGATCGAACCCAGGTTAAGAACCACTGGCTTAAACCAAAAACAAACAAAAGGTGAGTGTCCCTAAGAAAAGGCATTGAAGCTTAGGGAAGGCTATGCATAACAAAACTAAAACTGAACTGGCTACAAAGTAAACAAAAACAGAATGCTGGACGACAGCAAAGACTTACTGTGCAGCAAAGACCGCGTCCACAATGTACATCCGAACATGACATGACAATCAACAATTTCCCCACAAAGAAGGATGAAAACAACTGAAATAGTCTTTATTGCTAAAACAAAGTACAAACGTCGATGTCGGAAACAGCGGTAGGCAGCGTGCAGGTAAAAAGGTGTCTAATGCTTAAACCAGTGGTTCTTAACCTTGTTGGGGGTACCGAACCCCACCAGTTTCATATGCGCATTCACCGAACCCTTCTTTAGTGAAAAATAAAATTATGTTTTTTTTCAAATTCAAGACAAAGTTATATGTTGTTGGTAACACTTTAATATGGGGAACATATTCTAAGTAACAAAGACTTAATTTAGAGTTCGGTTAGGGTTAGGGTTAGTGCCAGGGTTAGAGGATTAGGGTTATAATAAGGCCATGCCGAATAAGGCATTAATAAGTACTTAATAATGACTTGTTAAGAGCCAATATGTTACTAATTTCCATGTTAATAAGCAACTAATTAATGGTGAATATGTTCCCCATACTAAAGTGTTACCATGTTTTATTACTGGTGCACAAAATGAACCGTGCATGAACATCACCTTGTTCAAAGAACAAAACCAACACAGTGCATAAACTCACAACAAATTACACACCTGCAAATCAGTCTGACTTCTGTTGTTGCCGTATCCGTAATACGCCGATAGGGAGAAGTTTTTATTTACACGATGAGTCGGGCGTGTCTTGACCTCCGCTGAACCCCTGATCCCGACTCACCTACTACTACTACTGGCTTAAACCAAAAACAAACAAAAGGTGAGTGTCCCTAAGAAAAGCCATTGAAACTTAGGGAAGGCTATGCATAACGAAACTAAAACTGAACTGGCTACAAAGTAAACAAAAACAGAATGCTGGACGACAGCAAAGACTTACTGTGCAGCAAAGACCGCGTCCACAATGTACATCCGAACATGACATGACAATCAACAATTTCCCCACAAAGAAGGATAAAAACAACTGAAATAGTCTTTATTGCTAAAACAAAGTACAAACGTCGATGTCGGAAACAGCGGTAGGCAGCGTGCAGGTAAAAAGGTGTCTAATGCTTAAACCAGTGGTTCTTAACCTTGTTGGGGGTATCGAACCCCACCAGTTTCATATGCGCATTCACCGAACCCTTCTTTAGTGAAAAATAAAATGATGTTTTTTTTTCAAATTCAAGACAAAGTTATATGTTGTTGGTAACACTTTAATATGGGGAACATATTCTAAGTAACAAAGACTTAATTTAGAGTTCGGTTAGGGTTAGGGTTAGTGCCAGGGTTAGAGGATTAGGGTTATAATAAGGCCATGCCGAATAAGGCATTAATAAGTACTTAATAATGACTTGTTAAGAGCCAATATGTTACTAATTTCCATGTTAATAAGCAACTAATTAATGGTGAATATGTTCCCCATACTAAAGTGTTACCATGTTTTATTACTGGTGCACAAAATGAACCGTGCATGAACATCACCTTGTTCAAAGAACAAAACCAACACAGTGCATAAACTCACAACAAATTACACACCTGCAAATCAGTCTGACTTCTGTTGTTGCCGTATCCGTAATACGCCGATAGGGAGAAGTTTTTATTTACACGATGAGTCGGGCGTGTCTTGACCTCCGCTGAACCCCTGATCCCGACTCACCTACTACTACTACTGGCTTAAACCAAAAACAAACAAAAGGTGAGTGTCCCTAAGAAAAGCCATTGAAACTTAGGGAAGGCTATGCATAACGAAACTAAAACTGAACTGGCTACAAAGTAAACAAAAACAGAATGCTGGACGACAGCAAAGACTTACTGTGCAGCAAAGACCGCGTCCACAATGTACATCCGAACATGACATGACAATCAACAATTTCCCCACAAAGAAGGATAAAAACAACTGAAATAGTCTTTATTGCTAAAACAAAGTACAAACGTCGATGTCGGAAACAGCGGTAGGCAGCGTGCAGGTAAAAAGGTGTCTAATGCTTAAACCAGTGGTTCTTAACCTTGTTGGGGGTATCGAACCCCACCAGTTTCATATGCGCATTCACCGAACCCTTCTTTAGTGAAAAATAAAATGATGTTTTTTTTTCAAATTCAAGACAAAGTTATATGTTGTTGGTAACACTTTAATATGGGGAACATATTCTAATTAACAAAGACTTCATTTAGAGTTATTCGGTTAGGGTTAGAGGGTTAGTGCCAGGGTTAGAGGATTAGGGTTATAATAAGGCCATGCCGAATAAGGCATTAATAAGTACTTAATAATGACTTGTTAAGAGCCAATATGTTACTAATTTCCATGTTAATAAGCAACTAATTAATGGTGAATATGTTCCCCATACTAAAGTGTTACCATGTTTTATTACTGGTGCACAAAATGAACCGTGCATGAACATCACCTTGTTCAAAGAACAAAACCAACACAGTGCATAAACTCACAACAAATTACACACCTGCAAATCAGTCTGACTTCTGCTGTTTCCGTATCCGTAATACGCCGATAGGGAGAAGTTTTTATTTACACTATGAGTCGGGTGTGTCTTGACCTCCGCCGAACCCCTGAGCCCGACTCACCGAACCCCTAGGGTTTGATCGAACCCAGGTTAAGAACCACTGCTTTAGAGAGACAGCAAGGTGCAAGTAAGTATGCTTAGCAGCAATATAGTGAATGTAGTAGCGTTTTGCATACAGCTAAAAGACAAGCTAAACACACGCAAACCTAAAACGTAACTTGTTGCGTGTAGCGAGCAATGATCCAGCGACTAAGGCTGTGTTCTGGAAGTATTATTGTAGCAAATTTATTTGCAAACGTGTATCTCAATCCGCAATCCAATTTGCGTGCGTGTGTACTAATTTGTGTGTTTGTACATCAATCTAAGTGTGTGTATTTAGATCTGCGTACGTGTTTTGAGTTGTCTGCCTGTTCCTAATCAGAAAACAACCCTGGATGCGCGCGCTCAAATCTTACACGGCATAAGTGTCGCAAAAGTCAAATGTAAGTACCGTATTTTTCGGAGTATAAGTCGCACCGGAGTATAAGTCGCACATGCTGAAAATGCATAATCTTAAAACCCATTTTTATTCACTGGCTTTTAACCCAGCATGAGACTTTGATCTGTTTTTAGCTTTTAACTTTTTGAACTGTTTTTAACTTTTAAACTGTTTTTATCTAACAAACTGTTCTTAGGGTAATTTATATTTGCTTTTTAATTGTGTATTTTTATTTCTGTTTTAAATGTTATTTTTTAGTCTGTCCTTTGCCTCTATTTCTTTGTGGTGTACAGCCCGTTGTTTTTCAACTGTGCTTGTTTTTAAAGGGCTTTATAAATAAAGTTGGTATGGTATGGTATGGTATAATAAAGAAGGAAAAAAACATATATAAGTTGCACTGGAGCCCGGCCAAACTATGAAAAAAACTGCGACTTATAGTCCGAAAAATACGGTAAACAACCCATTGAGGGTTCTTTCTGATTAGGAACAGACAGACAACTTAAAACATGTACGCGGATCTAAAACACACACTCAGATTGATATACAAACACACAAATTAGTACACACGCACGCTAATTGGATTACACGCGCACAGATTGAGCAACACGCTTGCATATAATTTTGCTACAATAATACCTCCGTACTGGGTGACCAAAGAATATAAAGGGGACTGATTAACTACTAATCATAAACTGGAAACAGGTGTGTGAGCTCAGGCAGTCCTAGCAACAACAATGTAAACAAAGGCAGAGTAGGAGTGCTGGCAACATAAATATTAGAGCTGTGAATAGACTTAGACTTAGATTTATACACACTTTATTGATCCACAAAAGAAATTGTTCCACACAGTAGCTCAGTTACAAATAATGGAAAGTGTAAGGATTGAAATGATAATGCAGGTATAAAGTAGACTAAAAATGTACTGTAGTAGCAATATAAAATATAACATATATGTAATGTCTACATATTATATATAGAGTATATAATATATACTGATATATTATATTATTATATAATATATACAATATATAACAAATCCCAATTACCATGTACAATATTAAAGTATATGTAACTGCTGCAACAAGAAAAGGGGCAGCATAAAATACAGAGTAGATCCAGCAGAAAATATACATCATAAACAAAGAGAGGTACCGTATTTTTCGGGGTATAAGTCGCACCGGAGTATAAGTCGCACCTGCCGAAAATGCATAATAAAGAAGAAAAAAACATGTATAAGTCGCACTGGAGTATAAGTCACATTTTTGGGGGAAATTTATTTGATAAAACCCAACACCAAGAATAGACATTTAAAAGGCAATTTAAAATAAATAAAGAATAGTGAACAACAGGCTGAATAAGTGTACGTTATATGAGGCATAAATAACCAACTGAGAACGTGCCTGGTATGTTAACGTAGCATATTATGGTAAAAGTCATTCAAATAACTATAACATATAGAACATGCTATACGTTTACCAAACAATCTGTCACTCCTAATCGCTAAATCCCATGAAATCTTATACGTCTAGTCTCTTACGTGAATGAGCTAAATAATATTATTTGAGATTTTACGGTAATGTGTTAATAATTTCACACATAAGTCGCTCCCGAGTATAAGTCGCACCCCCGGCCAAACTGTGAAAAAAACTGCGACTTATAGTCCAAAAAATACGGTAGTTAATATAGAAGCGGTCAGGTAATAGACTGATATCATCTGTTACTGTATGGCGAGTGATTATACAGCTAGATGGAGTGCGGAATGAAGGAGTTCTTTAATCGAACACTGTGGGAACGAAGCTGAAGGAGCCTGTTGGAGTATGAACTCCGCTGTCCCTCAATTGTCTGGTGGAGTGGTTGGGCAGGATTGTCCATGATGGCGAGCAGTATGTCCAGTGTCCTCCTGTCCCTCACTGACAAACGCCTCCAACTGCGTGCCAATAGTTTGGCCGGCTTTAAGTCCCTTCTGCTGGTGCTGCTCCCCCAACAAACCACTGCAAAGTACAGGGCACTGGCCACAACAGACTGATAAAAGATCTCCAATAGCTTGCTGCACACATTAAAGGACCTAAGCTTCCTCAGGAAAAATAGTCTGCTCATGCCCTTCTTGTATACAGCTTTGCTGTTGTCCTTCCAGTCCAGTCTGCTGTTCAAGTGGACTCCCAGGTACTTGTACTGCCCAACTAGTGCCACCTCCCGGCCCTGGATCTTAATGGACTCCACAGGGGTCATTCTCTTCTTGAAGTTGATGACCAGCTCCTTGGTCTTGTCCACATTAAGGAGCAGATGGTTCGCCTGAGACCTTTGGGCACCACACGATTCTTGGGGGTAACGATTCGATTCAGAAGCGATTCTCGATTCAAAACGATTCTCTCCTTTGCACTCTTCATCCAATAAAGTAATGCTGCTGTAGTCAGTGGCCATGCTACCAAACAGTGCCCTCTGATTGGTTTGGTCTCATCAGTGGCCAATATTACTGTAATTTTGAGCTTTTTTAGCCATTTATTTGCTTGAAAATGCTTGCATTAGGACCAAATAACTGCTTTAAAAATAAAATAAAAATCTGCAAATGTAGGTAGTAAACTGACATATAAAAGTGTATACACAAAGCAAACAGAGTGGTGCAAAATGTTGCGATAACAGGTCAGTGAGATAGGTAATTACCTGGCATATTGAAGTTTCCATACAGTGCAAACAGTATGGTGCAAAATGTTACAATATTAACAGTGAGGTATGTTGATATGTTCAATTAGGGTGCATGGTGAAGTGAATTACAATAATCTACTTAAGAAAATAGTATTTACCGTATTATTCTGACTATAAATCGCTCCGGAGTATAAGTCGCACTGGCCGAAAATGCATAATAAAGAAGGAAAAAAACATATATAAGTCGCACTTTTTGGGGGAATTTATTTGATAAAATCCAACACCAAGAATAGACATTTGAAAGGCAATTTAAAATAAATAAAGAATAGTGAACAACAGACTGAATAAGTGTACGTTATATGACGCATAAATAACCAACTGAGAACGTGCCTGGTATGTTAACGTAACATATTATGGTAAGAGTCATTCAAATAACTATAACATATAGAACATGCTATACGTTTACCAAACAATCTGTCACTCCTAATCGCTAAATCCCATGAAATCTTCTTCCTCGGTGTCGCTTCTAAACAACTCTGCCAACTCCAAAGGTAGACAATGCGCCGCTTCCTCTTCTATCGGTACGTCGCTTACGTCAGAGTCATCGTCAGTTGCAGTTCCAATTATTCCAGCCTTTCTGAATCCGGACAGGATGGTTTCGGTTGTCACTGAAGCCCATGCTTTGTCGATCCATCCAATGACATCCAGAAAAGTTGCGATATTATTTGATATTTTACGGTAATGTGTTAATAATTTCACACATAAGTCGCTCCAGAGTATAAATCTCAAATTATGAAAAAAACTGCGATTTATAATCCGAAAAATACGGTAGTCCACATACTGAGACATTATTGTATTATTGTGGTTATTTAATACGAACTGCAACCGCAGTAATAAACATGTAGCTCAATTAAGACCTCAAATGGAACATTATTAACTTTCTCAATGCAGAATTAATTCAGTTGTCCTGGATCACATTAGACTGGGCAGGTCAACCTATTGAATTTAAACTTCATCTCAGTGTTAGAGAAGGAGGAGGATGGTGAATCCATGCTGACCCCTGTGTCTCTATGTGTTGTTGTGCGTCTCAGTGGGTTTCCTCTGCACTGGCGCCAGCTGGAAATGCCTTCACTAAGCAGAGTCAGTACACACATCATCCTCCATTCAACTCCTTCTGGCCTCTTTGATGCGAGTAACACTAGACATGCTCCGAGCACACAACAGATCCTATCTAGCGGCTGTTTAAAGGGCGGGAGTGGCCTGATCATAACTTATCGAGGGTTCAGAGCTACTATAATGCTTTTGTTGCCTTTTTAGGGTGCCCTTCACACTTTGTCTGTTTGCCCTGCTGGTACGGCTCATTTGGTGAAGTCCAGGACCAACAGGACCGGACAAAACAGAGGGAGGTGGTCTCAGTTCGCCCTGCCAGCGGACCTTGGTCCTGAGCGAGGCAAGTGTAAACACACAATAGGCCCTTTTTCCACCCAAGATTTAATAACTTTTAGTTCCTGGAACGTCTAGTTCCCAGAACTTTTGGTTCCTGTAGAAGTGTGTGGTTTGTGTTTCCACCACATTTCATCAGTTCGGGGTAGTTTATACAAATCAGGCTGATGACATATGGTGGAGTGGTTTAGTATATTTCTACACTGATACCATGTAAATTTAGAGGTGCCCACACTTTTTTTGCAGGCGAGCTACTATTCAATTGACCAAGTCGAGGGGATCTACCTCATTCATATATATAATTTATATTTATTTATTTTTGAAAGAGACATTTTTCTTAACAAGTTGAAGGTGTTTAATGATAATACACGCATGTTTAGGATAGGATAGGGATAGGTCTTTATTGTCATTGCACAAGTACAACGAACCCGTTCAAGATTAGACAAACAAACAGTGTACAGGGTTACAGAACAGGAACGCTGATGGGTCGCCACAAGGCGCCCCGTAAAAGATGGGGAAAAAGGTAAAACGCTGGGGAAGGATGAGTAAAAAAAAATATAATCTAGACTGGGCTCCTAAGGAGGCCCAGTCTGGAGTGGGAAAAAACCTCCAGAGCAAAGCACATATACATATTACAACATACATCTCGAGATATCTAGCAACAGAGGGAAGGGAGTGCGGGGTCATGGTGGTAGGCCGCAGCTCTCAGGCGGTGACCATCCTTTCATCACCCCTGTGGGATTTGCGTTTAACACATATAGATTCCTTTATTTCGTAAAGACAATAATATAAGTTGGTATATTACCTGATTCTGATGACTTGCATTGATTGGAATCAGACAGTAGTGCTGATAACGTCCGCATTTTCAAATGGAGGAGAAAAAAAGTCCTAGTTTCTGTCCAATACCACATGGAAGTGGTTGGTTTTTGGCATCTTATTTGTCCAGCTTCCATACTAGTTTTTATACACTTTACAAGAAAAACATTGGCGGCAAACTCCGTAGCTTGCTAGCTTGTGCACGGCAGCTTTCTGAGACTCTTATTTTGTTAGCGCAGGCAGGATGAAGCAGCGCTTTTATTGTGAAGACAGGAACTGTGCAGGTACGGCGCGAGAGTCTGTTGAAATAAAAAGTGTTTCTTGCCTTCCCGTCGGTCATTTTTTCTTAATAATGATCTCACAGCAGCCAGCGTCATCTCAGGGTGCCGTGAATATCAATCAAATGACGAAAGTGACGTATTGGTGAAGATTGATGATCGCTAGTTTTTAGGTCTATTTTTTTAATGCCTGGCTGGCGATCGACTGACACACCCACCCTCCGTTATCGACATAACGGGCACCTCTGATGTAAATAAACAGACAATATTAGGTCACAGTTCTTTTACTAAAAAGTAAGTAAATGAAATAGAAAGGAATAATATACAAAACAATATGATTTTAAAAATAAAGTGTACTTAGTTGTTAATACAAAGTCAGGCTTTTGTACGCAATGTCCAACAGTCAGAATGTTGTCTTCTCAGTAAATGATGAATTCATGAGGGTCAGGAGATTCCTTTTAGTCCATTCGAGTTGTATATAACTATATATAAAGAATAAAAGTCAGTGTTTCTCTCACACCGACAACATGAACACATTGGCTTTAGCGATGTACAACATGTAATAAAGTAAATAGGTAATATTTGATGTTATTTACCTTCATTGTACTCGTGTACTGCTGCCTTTATTTCACATTCCTCCAACAAAGTCAGAGTAGTAATCAGCTGAGGTCGTTGCTTCGAGTCCGGCGTCATACTCCATCGTAAATATGTTGAAAAGAGTCCCTCCATTTCTCGTAGCTTCGCGTATGGACAGTTTGTAAAAAATAATAAACATCGATAAACTGCTGAGTAAAAACACTGCAAGATAGTTCCACTGTTCAGCTTTCTTCAGCACAAAGATGCCCCACAAAAGTTTCTGCATGTCGACGCTTTGTTCATTCTTTTTTCTCTCCGTTGTCAAGTTTGTTGTAATAGAAATATACAAGAAATAAGAAATAAACGAGTCGTCCTCGCATACTTCGTAATGGCGGCCGTGTGTTCAGAAAATACGTTTTAGGAACGCTCCCTAGTGTGTTCTACCAATCAGTGTTCCATAGCACAGCCCACCCCCGATAAGGTTCCGGGAACCTTCCAAAAGTCCCACACAGCTGGCAAAAACTCAGAAAAGTTCCTGAAGAACTAAATCTACCCGGTTAGTTTTTGGTGGAAACATAAGGGGGGACTTTATTTACCCGAGTAAATGGGAAATTCCTGTAAAAATTCCTGCGATTGGACTCCAGCAGATTGCAAATGACCATTGTATAACACCAACACAATATCAGTGTCGTGTCAATACAGATAGTGAGTTTTCCACACAATCACAGAGGCCTCATTTACCCATCACCACCACCAAATATCTATTTTTATTATTTTGGTACCGACTACAAATGTGAACACACTTTTAATTTTATGGCATGATGTTAATTTTTATAGGGGATGATTCATGAGGTACGCTGCCACCTAGGGGTCGTCTCCAATGGCTGCAGAGGCCTCAATGTTTGCATATTTTGCAGAAATTAAAGAGGCTGTATCATTTTTGAACCAAAAAATATAACAAGAACACCACCGGCTAGTTTGTTACCATCAGTGATTTACTACAACGTCTATATTTTTTAAATGTCTGTACTTTTCACAATTAAAATGATGTTGAATAACAATTCGTCGGTCCGAGGAATTTGTCCGGCGTTCAGGCTTGTCACTCACCCGCTATCTGGTGCACAGACACAAATATAATTATTTGACTTTCTCAATTATTTCAATCGCTGTTATAAGATTGGTCACAGGTTGCTTTTGAAAATGATTCAGTAGCCATAAAATCAGTCAATAGTTTGTCATTCTGAAATAAGAACCACACGAGTAAAAGAAGTGCAGATCAAAGATCTAGTCTGTTTTTTTTATTTTATTTTATTTTATTTTTATTTTATTTTATTTTTTTATTTTTTTTGTCCTGTCCAGCTTCTCAGGCAAATCATGTAGTTGATGTAGATGCCCATATCGGCTGTTTAGATTTACTTTACAAAAGTGAAGTGTAGGATACTTATCTTGTTGCCTTATTTGTATTTGACTTTATTAAATTTATTTATTTATTTATTTTATTTTTAATTTTTTTAATTTAATTTTTTATACTGTTTTTAAATGTATTTATATTATCATTTGGTGCAGCCGGGCCAGAGCAGGAGGGGAAAGAAAGAGAAAAAAACGAAGACAAAGGGGGAAATTGTGGGGACAAGAGGGGGATTAGACAGAGAGACGCAAACACAACAATAACAACAACAACAACAACAACAACAATAGAGCAACATCAGAAAATACAATATGTACAAATATGATGGTAAAAGTGATAGCAAATAAGCAGTTAGCGAAAATAAAAAATAATATAGAAATGACAATGAGCACTATTACACTACAAATGGAGCAATACAAATACCAATAGAAATAGCGCTATTGATAATGAACAATACCAATAATTTACCTCTATTATCAACAATACAGTTGTTCAAATGCAACAATACATATACATAATGATAACTAAAGATATGAAAGAATGCAGAAAAATGGAGGGGAAGAAAGAGAAGCAACCTACATTAACCTTGTATATTGTTATAGTAACAATAGGTTAAGCTTTGTCAGTGTGCCATGTGTTGTACCCAGTTTACCCTAGGGCAACAACGTTAATATATGTTTGATGAAACGTGATTATGTGCATGAGTGTATGTATGTATATGTATATAGTCTGTTTGGTTTTGATATATTAGTCAACGTCCAAATCCTTTTACAACATCCTGCGATTAAACTTTGAACCAAGAGGTTCATCATGAGACAAATGGACTTTGACTGCAGTGAGTTGGGTTCCATCAAGTTTTTATGACAAACAGACTGGTTTGATTTAGGGTTTTGGGAAAAGAAGACTCTCTTGTATGCTCCCAGTTTAGACCTTCCAAACTGGGCTTAATCTGTGTTTTCTTTGAGACAATTGTCTACCACACAGAGCCCAGTGGCAAATAAGGATGAAAGACTGAATTATTTAGAAATTGGCCAGAAAAAAAAAAATATATGTGATTGGCTGGTGGTCAGTCTAAGGCAGGGATATAACTAAATTGTTTTGGGGGCCACATTTCCAGAAAACTAAGGACTGTGTGGGCAGGCTTCTCCCTTCACTATTAGTCTTATTTTGTATATTCCGGAGAACCAGCGTTCTCTCCAGTCTATTTTGTTAGATTTTCAGAAGCGCTCTGCTGTTTTTAAGGACATTTTGCAAAGATGTGAGTCTCTCACAAGTTGTTCCACATGTTCATTTAAATAACCCAAATAATGAAAAACGAGAGGACCTAAAATGGAACCTTGAGGAACACGACTAATATAACTAAAGAGTTTGAAAAAAAAAAAGACTAGTGGGACAAGCAGTACAAAATGGATGGATGGAATACAGACTGCATTTGAAGTAAACAATCTACAACACCTTAGTTCCATAAATCACATTACGAAAAGCAATTGTTACTGCCAAAGATTAGAGGACTTAAAGGGGTGCTTTGAGTAACGCCTCAGTTATGTAAATCACAAGTTTGAACCCCAGTGTTCCATGTTTGTTAGCAAGGTTAAAATGTCAATGCAAGGCCCTGCCATTATGTTTACAGTGGTCCTAGTTCCTTTATACAACAAGAGAACTCGACTGTTTTTAGGAATTTGCTGCAAAAATGTTTACAAAAATATACGCAACACTTTTGTTTTTGCTCCCATTTTTCAAGAGTCCAACTCAGAAATTTAAAACTTTTACTATATACACACAAAATACCTATTTCCCTCAAATATTGTTCACAGATCTGTCTAAATCTGTGTTAGTGAGCATTTCTTCTTTGCCAAGAAAATCCATCCCACCTCACAGGTGTGGCATATCAAGATGCTGATTAAACAGCATGATTATTGCACAGGCAAAAAAACATCCCATAATCACAAAACAAAAGATTACAATGCAGTACAACGTGATCAATAATAACATTTTGTATTACAAAAATAGCAACAACAAAAAACAATAACTTGGAGTTTACATAATAATGTTCATACCAAATATAAAAAAGAGCAATATAAAAAATATATATATATATGTTTTTTTCAAAATTAAAACAAAGAACCAATGGCCTACAATAAACACATTAGTGTACCAAAGACAAACAATATTCTAAGTGACGAAAAAGTACCATCCATCCATTCATTTTCTATCGCTTATTCCCTTCGGGGTCGCGGGGGGCGCTGGAGCCTATCTCAGCTACAATCGGGCGGAAGGCGTCGTACACCCTGGACAAGTCACCACCTCATCGCAGGGCCAACACAGATGGACAGACAACATTCACACCAGTGTTGGGACTAACGCGTTACAAAGTAACGCGTTACTGTAACGACGTTAGTTTCGGCGGTAACTAGTAATCTAACGCGTTATTTTTTTATATTTAGTAACTCAGTTACCGTTACTACATGATGCGTTACTGCGTTATTTTACGTTACTTTTTATGTAGTATAAAGTGTGTTTTATCGGAGCGCTGCTCTGTCATCGTTCTGATTCTTCTTGTGTCACAAGCCGGAGAAGAGAGAGAGACATGCGCTCTGTGTGGGTGTGTCTGAGTGTGAGTGTGGGGAGCGAGGGGGGGGGGGGGCGTGTCTGATCATGGCGGAGCCAGAAGTCGAGTTTGCTAACATGGAGATATTTTCACTACTTTTCTTTTGTCGAGCACAAAGAAAATAACATTTTAGTTAAATGTAAATTGTGCTTTGGATCAAAGATGCCATCTACTGCCCAAAACAGCAATTCAAATCTGCTAAAACAAGCTACATAGCAACATGCTTCAACGAAGCTAGTAAAGAGAGACAGAGACTCTGATGCCATTTCACCACCACCACCATCATTCACCGCTGAAGGTACACACTCTGTCAATCAATGTTCCCTCTAATTGTTCATGTGTGAGCAAATGCAAAAAGTCCCTGAGCATTGAGTGGAGTCCATGTGAGCAACTTTAGACGTGCACACTGTGGCTACACCAGCAGCACACCTGTCCCAAACCTCACTAAATAACAACTTACATCTCCATCCATCCATCCATTTTCTACCGCTTGTCCCTTTCGGGGTCGCTGGAGCCTATCTCAGCTGCATTCGGGCGGAAGGCAGGGTACACCCTGGACAAGTCCCCACCTCATCACAGGGCCAACACAGATAGACAGACAACATTCTCTTATTATTATAATCAAATGACAGCAGTCATTTCCATTTCTAATATAAGTGTTTAGGCCCACTTATAATGACAATAACAAAAAATATTGTTTTTCATGAACTGTGTACTTGTATTGTTTGTCTGGGTGGAGGTCCTGCTTTGGAAATAATTTGTACCCCTTTCAGACATTGCATTTAGTTCCCATATAAACATTCACATGTTGCACAATGAGATGTAAGCAGGGGATCATGTGTACATTCCTGCAACTTCCTGTTTGTAAAAAATATATTTTTATTAGTAATTATTTAATATACTAACAGCATTTAATGATTAATATTTATAAATTAAGATTCCTAATAAATGACACTAGAATAAGCACACATTTGATTGGTAAATCATAGTGTAACGACCTGGAATGACACTTTATGTGTGGTGTTGGAGTTGTCCGACTTTTTGTGTGGCTGTAAACGCATCACTGGCTAAGTTGCCATATGTGCAAGTGTTGGCGCACGTGAGAGAGCGAGCGGCTGCTGTTGATATAACAAAGTTGCTTTTGGTCTGGTTTGTACTGCAGAAAATGACCAGTTTTGCTAGATATCTTTTTTTTTTACTAATGTTTTGGTGATGTGTTTATGGCCGACAGTAAAGAGTTTTGCTCAGTAAAGTGATGGATGGAATTCATGTCCTCAAAGCGTCTCGACAGACGTTACAATATTTGAACAATGATGACGAAAACGGTTTTCTCTGTCGTGTCCGTGTCGTGTCGAAAATTGTTATGCGCTTATTTTTTTATTTGATTTTGTGCATGGCATAGATTTGCCGTGCGCAGAGGACGCTTGAGCAGTGCGCAATTGCACATGCGCGCTCCTGAGAGGGAACGTTGCTGTCAATTCTCTTATATACTCTTTCATTCTAGACTTCTAGAGTGTTTGATTATCACATCACTCTAAATGTATAGACTATAAAGTTCACAAACATAAAGAGGGATCCTAGTGGGCCAGGCCAATCTTTCCTTATCTCTAAACTAAAACTGGGGAAATGTGTAGAGTGTTCTGGGCTTCAGACATGATTTTGTATCAGAATTACTTGAGGAAGAAAATGCCTGGTTAGACTTTGTGTATGTAGTGTGTGCCTTTCTTGCTTTACAGCTATGCTGTTATTATGCTGTTTGTTACTTATGTATGTTATGTTGCAGCTATTTAAAATAGTTTTTTCAATTTGTTCTGGCCAGAAACAAATTGGCCTTTGTAACATATCTTTGTCTTTGTGTGTTGTATGTAGACCACATGGCTTAGCAGAGTTGAGTGATGCAAATGCATGTCAAGTTGATCAACAGATTGTATTATTCTCCAGTGCAATAACAGTACTGAAATGAAGGCTAAAAGGGCATTAATTGGAGCTTTAAAAAAAAAAGAAAAAAAAAGAAGTAACTAAATAGTTACTTTTCACAGTAACGCATTACTTTTTGGTGTACGGTAAGTAACTGAGTTAGTAACTGAGTTACTTTTGAAATGAAGTAACTAGTAACTGTAACTAGTTACTGCTTTTCAGTAACTAACCCAACACTGATTCACACTCACATTCACACACTAGGGCCAATTTAGTGTTGCCAATCAACCTATCCCCAGGTGCATGTCTTTGGAGGTGGGAGGAAGACGGAGTACCCGGAGGGAACCCACGCAGTTCCGGGGAGAACATGCAAACTCCACACAGAAAGATCCCGAGGCCGGGATTGATCTCACGACTACTCAGGACCTTCGTATTGTGAGACAGACGCACTAACCCCTCTGGCACCGTGCAGCACCGAAAAAGTACCATAATGAATAAAATATGACATAAAGTACATACAAAATCAAGATATCAATATAAAAACGATAACCAGAAACAAGAATGAATTTAAGCAAAAAATAAGTCAAAAGAAAATTATCAAAACATTTTTGATTTGAATTTATTTATTATTGATTTTATTAATTTATTTATTGTTTTTTTAATATGTATTTATTGATTTGAATTTATTATTTTTTTAATTCTTTTATTAATATTTTAATAATTTCATTATGTCATTTGCAAATTAGTTAGTAACGTGTGTTAAAATATTGTGCTTTTTGTGGTTGAAGTTATAAAGAACACTTAAAACATTTATAAAAAAAATACAATCACAAGCTAGTGCAATGTTATTGAAAAAAAATTGTGGAAAAAGCTGGTAGAAAATCTCAATAAAAGCCACAAATTACACAAAAAAGCCTGAAAAATCCTGGAAAGACTGTCTAACTTTGTTATATAATTATTATTAAAAGCTTCTCTTTTGGATATTTTTTTATATGCAAATGAGGAGAAAACAGTAAATGCATTCTAAGAATCTGAGGCGACTGAGCAACAATGTCATTAAAAACCAAAATCCTTCTTCCCACCACAAGCTTCTCCTGACGGGGCCGTGACAATAAACTGTCGTCTTTCGTCATTTCATTGCCACATTTAGCAGTGATTTATTTAAGGGGAGAAAAGCACCATGAGAATGCCTTTTCCAAGTTCAACAGCTTGCAGCAATTTAGGTTGTATGGGGGGAAAACCGCCGAAACAAATATTTGACCGGCGTCCACGATGAAATGGATATATTTATACACAACGAATTGAGTCAAAGGCTATGTAACGAATGCCCCACTTCACCAAAGGAACTTGTTGTAAACATTTTAGTGATGCCGCAGGGGGTTGGGAAGGAAAGTTATTAGAAGTTGAATTCTCTGTGAGAGATAGAAGGATAATCCGCATGATGAAGAAGAAGTCTGAGAAAACATTTTCTAATTACTGAAGTCTGACGTAGTCATAGAGATGTTGTGATCATTTTTAGCTCCACAAAATGTACATCTGATTCCTACAACATGTTGTGGCAGGACAGTGCGTGGGCCAAATAAGACAAAAACATAGTTTTTTTTTAAATCAATTCTGTTCATGCTTTTGATGTTTTCCATGTTTTATTTTTCATTGTTCAGTATTATCTTGGCTTGTGCTTTACTGCCGAGTTCCATTCTGTTAAATGGCTCCTTAAAGGGGAACATTATCACAATTTCAGAAGGGTTAAAACCATTAAAAATCAGTTCCCTTATTTTATTTTTCAAAGTTTTTTTCAAAATTTTACCCATCACGCAATATCCCTAAAAAAAGCTTCCATGTGCCTGATTTTAACCAAAATAGGCATAATAATGTGTTAATTCCACGACTGTATATATCGGTTGATATCGGTATCGGTAATTAAAGAGTTGGACAATATCGGAATATCGGATATCGGCAAAAAGCCATTATCGGACATCCCTAGTTTTCACCTGACAAGCTTTTACAGACGATTCTTGTTTATATAAATGTATTATTGGCCAAATTAATCTTTTCACTTCTCATAAGAAGTTTCGGTACAATTGTATTGTTTTAATGTGATGGTGTGTGTTTACATCCTGTCAGTCACACAGCAAGAAATGAGCTTCTGCATTTTGAAAACTGACACTTGGTGCCTTTTCTTTTAATAGATTTGTGGTGAATCGGGGTTTGGAAGGACATGTCAGCAAGATTAGGAGCAGTGCAAGATTTTCATGGTGGTAAGTTACATAAGAAAATACTTCAAACTCAAATTTGTTTCTGGAAAATGAGGTTTTATCACTTACTGCTTGTAGCAAAAATGATCAGGTTATTATTATATAATATTCCTCGCAGGGAGAGGATGCAGCAGTGCAAAGCTAATAAATATCATTGAACTCATCCTGCATCGGATCATACTTAAAGCTGTATCTCATTGCAGTTGAACATGACTCTAAAAAGGCCCCTTCTACACTAAGCCGGCTAAGGTTATCCAGGGTAAATCCCACCTAACCTTATCCGTGTCTACACACACACAATGGTCGTTCGCCAGCGCAACGCTACCTAGTACGCATGCGTGGAAAATGCGCACGTCATAGTCACCTCCAGTGTTGCTTTGTGTGCATGTTCTTAAATTAAATTGAACTTATCTGAACGATATCCAGTGTTGTGGTATTACAGTTAACTGAAACCCAGTGTGCTGTGGGGCCCTATTGTAGTGAATCACACCTAAGACATCATAAATTAATAAAATCTTTAATGGACACGTGAAAGTAAACAATGTGATAAAGAACATTTTGCATCAATCAATCTAGGGATCTAGATATCTGGCCAGGACACTCCTCACTCTTTTGCCTCCACCTTCATTGTCCATTCGTTTTTGGTGACTTTATATACTCAGGATCTAGACGTTGAGTCGGCGACATACATGGCGGACAATAACCGATACAGTCTGCTTTGCCAGTCCAAAAGCATTCGCCGTTTTCCGTAATCTTCCCTCAACGACAAGGTAATACAAAGCACACGGGAGCCCGCATTCTCCTTTTCTCTCCTTCGACAAATGGACAAAGTTTTTCGATAAGTAAAATCCCAGCTGATCTGGACATTCGAAAATGTTCTTGCCGTCTGAGAAGTGTTGTATCCCAAATAGCTGCAATCGCTTTCTCTTAAGGTATTCATGTGTGATTTCCACAAGCATCTGTACATGTAGAAGAATGAGAAACACGGGCATGTCTGGATGACTCGCCTCCATATTTCCAGTGGTTAGCTCCGAGTTACGAAACCGCTTTATTATGAAGCTGGCTGTGGCTCGTTATTTCTGACGTCACTTCCTGTGTGGGCCACGGTCTTTCTGGCATCACTTCTTCTCTGGACTCAGTTTGTAAACGATCGATGAGTCCATACAAAGCTAAGTGCCGGAGATTCAAGAAATACACGGCGCACTTACCCGTGTAAAAAATTATCCAAGGAGGGGGACCTTAAACGATGGTTTAGTGGGGCTGACACGGTGCTTAGACTAAATATTTAGTCTGGAGTGGGAAAAAACCTCTATGCAATGCACATATAGACATGTTACATTTAATCACGACAAACTCGCAACAGAGGGGCGGGGAGTTGGGGCACTGGAAGGCGACCGCTGCTATGAAGCGCTGCCATCCGACCATCACCCCGAGGGGAAAGAAGCGGTGGTGAAAGCGTGGGGTGAGGGAGGGGTGCGTGCCCAATTGTCTTGGGTGTGATGATGTAATGTTTTTTTATAGACTGAGGCCGATCTGCAAAAGTTCGACTCCAGGTGTAGTTGAATAGGGAGGGAGGTCAAAAGCGTCCATCATTGAGGTGTCCTCGGGGGTGTTTTTCAGAACAGCCTGGTCCTGTTTTTCACAGCGTCAAGGCCATTCGAGGGAGTCAAATCGTAGATTAGGATGTTTGTTTTCCGCGAACAGACAAAACAATGACTTGTCTGTTCTATTCGTCCATGCTGGCTGCTCTCAAATTCAATTCAATGTTCCTTTTCAGCAAGCTTCTCCATGATGTGATCCATCTTGCGATTCATTTCAGAAATCACCACAGTCTGTGTTCCCACAGCCCTGCCCAAACCATCCATTGCGACGAACAGCCTTTGGGCTCCTTGAGTGGCTGCCATCGTCTTACGAATTTGACGATACACCAGAGCAATGACCAGCCCAATCAGCAGGTGCTCCGCGATCACGGTTCCAAATAGGTAGATGTCTTCCACGTCCTTGATGGAAAGGACTGAGAGGCACATGATTCTCCATTTATCCCAGGAATCTCTCACGTACCCTGCAGCAAAGGTTCCATCAGGGCAGCCAGGCTCCCCCAAACCTCTTTTCCTCGTCGAAAAGATTTTGTCAATTGCGTCGAGAATCCAGCTGATCATATCCATGTCTGATGTTTATATTTGAGGACAGCGCAAAGAAAGAGGCTTCAAAAAAGTTCAGACAATCTGGCTTAATGGAGACAGGGCCTAAGTTGCGGATACACATTTTTTTCAATGGATACCTCTTTAACAGTGTCAGACTGTCCATTTTGAGGCAGCTTTTGTGTTGGAAATCACTAGATTGTGAAAGTGTACCTAATGTTAAGACGTCAAATCCTATTATGTGTCATCCATCTTAAAACATATTGTGGTTACATTTGGCTTTGTGGTCTGTTTCGGTATAAGAAAGCAAACTTAAACTGTCTTTAAAGGACTTACTGTGTAAACTTGTGTCTTACAGTCCGTAACGTAGCATGCGTCACTGGTAACGAACGAATGAGCCTCTAATTAATATGTCGCATTGGAAATATTTTAATAGCTTACAAATGGGGCTAAGTGCACACTGCCCTGTGCCATTTATTTACAGTGAGGCTGAGACTTACTGGCACGAAGCAGCCAATTCTGAGACGTCTTAATTAGAAGGAACCTTCTGATGCATGTGTGGAACCTCTGTGGTCCCTAAACACCACCCCTTCTCAGAAAAGAAAAAATGGCCTCGGTCTTAATCAGTACCAAATGGAGACCCCCTCTCTTCTTTCCCATCATGGGTGATAGAAGGAATCAGGGAGGAAGGAAGTGATTGCGTTCAATGGGAACCTTCCATTTTTATGTTTTACAGGCGAGTCACATCACCCCCACAACGCTTACAGTTACCGATGCTTTCATGTGTCGCACAATTGCTTATAATTAAGAGCTATTTGTTTGCTGGCCGCAGGGTGTTACATTCTTTATCCACATGGCTCTTCTTTTTTACACGTTTTTGTCCTGCGGCTTCATGAACGTTTCGCAATTACACGTTGGGCCTTATGAGATTTTTTATGTGGTTATGAATATGAAACATGACTTGAAGTCATTATTCCACTGTTATTTTATCCCATTCACACCTTATGTCTCAGTGAAGAATTCCATGCTTTCTACAGCATGTGCTTGTGATTATTAATTAGCGTTTCACTCGCATTTAAGGGTAATAATGGGGAGGGCTAGTAAAAATTAAAAGACTTTATTGCCCAGGCCTGCAATTATGGTTTACTACGTGTTTGTTTTTCAATACGTTTTAATGTTGGACTGATGCAACAATTGGCACGCACACTCTCAGCCTTGACAGGGATGTTGTGTTGCAACATGAAGTGGACCGCAGTGCGTCTAGCCACCAAGGCAGGAAACTGAAGGACAGTGTCACCACAAAGACACAAACCTCACTCACGCACGCACACTTTGAATTG